>NC_140517.1:46893082-46918082 GCF_964339955.1 Pipistrellus hanaki | reverse complement strand
CAGACCCAGACATGTAATCGACACCTTTGTGACATTCTGCCCGTATAAGCCAGACGTGGCGAGCTGTGCGGGGCTGCGAGGTCTGGAGCCCTTTTGCGCTCTTTTCTTTTTTTATATATATATTTTATTGATTTTTTTTTTTTTTTTTTTTTTTTTTACAGAGAAAGAGAGAGGGATAGAGAGTTAGAAACGTCAGAGAGAATCATCGACCAGCCGCCTCCTGCACACCTCCTACTGGGGATGTGCCCGCAACCAAGGTACATGCCCTTGACCGGAATCGAATCTGGGACCTTTCAGTCCGCAGGCCGACGCTCTATCCGCTGAGCCAAACCGGTCTCAGCCAATAAAATGTATTTTAAAAAATAATTTAAGAGAGAGAGAGAGAGAGAGAGAGAGAGAGAGAGAGAGAGAGAGAGAGGTGGTTCCTGAGCCTGTCGGATGGGTGAGCAGAGAAGGCGGCGGAGGGCCGGGCGGGCGGCGGGTGCTCAGGCCCGAGCAGAGCCTGCAGCGGCGGGCGGGCGGATCCCAGCGGAGGTGACAGGTGACAGGTGCCGGGCGGCTGCCTCCTGCAGTGTTTCCCCACGTGGTGACAGCCTGTCTGTCACCGGGAGCACCCGCCCGCCCCCTCGCTCCGTGTTGACAGACGCGGGTCCTGATGAAGAGTGCGAGGCCGCCCTCCTGCCTGGAGGGGTGTCTCCGTGGGATCGGCGGGGCGGGGCGGGGCTGTGTGCCCCCCTCCCCCGACCCTCCTTCTCCCCCTCCCCCGCCCCCCCCCCCCCCGCCAGGGCTGTGTTCCTGGCAGGACCCCGGGTCCCGGGACCCTGTGCTCCCTCCGGGGACACTGCGGGGCGCAGAGCACGCGTGGAGGTGGGGGCTGTGGGGGCTGAAGAATGAGGCCTGCCTGCCCCTCCCCCTCTGGCAAGCAGCCCCTCCCTGGAAAGTCACCCCTACTTTTTTTTGTTTTGTTTTTTTTAAATATATTTTATTGATTTTTTTACAGAGAGGAAGGGAGAGGGATAGAGAGTAGAAACATCAATCAGCTGCCTCCTGCACTGGGGATGTGCCCGCAACCAAGGCACATGCCCTTGACCGGAATCAAACCCCGGACCCTTCAGTCCGCAGGCCGAAGCTCTATCCACTGAGCCAAACCAGTTCTGCTGTCACCCCTACTTTTGAAATGTCGGTTCCCTTTTCCCTTCAAATGTAGGCCCCTCTCCCCTCGGTCTTTCTTTTACTTTTACTTTTTAAAAAAATATATTTTATTGATTTTTTTTTTTTTTTTTTTTACAGAGAGGAAGTGAGAGGGATAGAGAGTTAGAAACATCGATGAGAGATAAACATCGATCAGCTGCCTCCAGCACACCCCCTACTGGGGATGTGCCCGCAACCAAGGTACATGCCCTTGACCGGAATCGAACCTGCGACCCTTCAGTCCGCAGGCCGACGCTCTGTCCATTGAGCCAAACAGGTCAGGGCCTTTCTTTATTTTTTTAAAATATATTTTTATTGATTTTAGAGAGAGGAAGGGAGAAGAAGAGAGAGAGAAACATCAATGAAAAAGAAATATCAATCAGCATCCTGCACTCCTCCTCCGGGGATCAACCCTTGGCATGTGCCCTGACCGGGAATCGAACCAGGATCTCCTGGTTCATAAACTGATGCTCAACCACTGAGCCACGCAGGCCACGCGGCTCCGGCTCTTCTTGTGAAGAAGTGGCCCCTGGCGATGGATTTACTGGAATGGCTGCGATGTCCGGTGTGACCAGCCGTCTCCCTAAAACCCTCAGCTACTCATTCCCTCCCCATCTCACCAACCATCTCTTCCCTCCCCCACCCCACCCCCAACCCGCCTCCTGGAACCCGCGAGTGCTGTTCCCTTTTCTGTCACTTTACCTGACGAGGCTGCTTGTCACAGGATCTTCCCTTTTCATTTTAGCTTGAGTTGTTGCCTTTATACACAGAGCTTTCACATGGAAGGCTGTCAGATCTGTGTCCTGAATGCGAGAAGGAAGGGGAAAGAATGGCTTTACGTGTTTTTTTAAAAGTGTGAAAGAAGCCGAAACCGGTTTGGCTCAGTGGTAGAGCGTCGGTCTGCGGACTGAAAGGTCCCAGGTTCGATTCTGGTCAAGGGCATGTACCTGGGTTGAGGGCACATCCCCAGTAGGGGGTGTGCAAGAGGCAGTTGGTCGATGTTTCTCTCTCATCAACGTTTCTAGCTCTCTATCTCTCTCCCTTCCTCTCTGTGAAAAAATCAATAAAATATATTAAAAATTAATTAATTAATTAATTAATTAATTAAAAGTGTGAAAGAAAAGAGCCACATGCTAACCTGACAAGCTCAGGGAAGGCCTGCGTGGCAGTCTTGCAAACTCAGAGACCTAAAATAACCACAAAAGATGGTTTGGAAATTAAATATCTAACTACAAACAGGTTACAGTGGGTAGTCATGTCCTATTTCACCTGACAAAGATCAACTTAGATCTTCTTTACTGAGCCCATTTGTGAGATGTCTGGGTAGCTTGTAACTTCCTTTTTATCGCAGACCCTTCAGGGCTCAACAAATGGCCTGGAGACATTCCTCATTGTTGTTGTTATCAAGTCAATTGTCAACCGGTAATTATGTTAAAGGACCCTGTATCCCTCTCTGTAAAAGAAGCTCATGTCCATCATTTCACTTTTACCCTATCCCAGAGGTTTCCCCCTCCACTTCGCTCTGTCCCACCTCCCTAATCCATCGCCAATGAATTTCATGTAACTCACCCCCGTCCCTCTCCTTTGACGGCAATGTATAAATATAGATGTAACTCTGCGTTCTCCGGAGCATCATCTCAATCTGTTGAGGTTCTGCTTCCTGGCCTATGTCGACAGTTTGGCTCAAATAAACTCACAGAAAGTCTTTGCAGGTTTCCATGGGTTTTGATTTTGTTTTTGTTTTCATTAACAAAAGGAAGGCACTTCCCAGAGACAGAAGAATTCACACATGGCGCTGGCCTTGCTAGGGTTTTGGCACATGCATGCACTGTGCCACCACCACCCTCTCCCCACCCCACCCCCCCCCCAAAAAAAAATATTCCCTTGTGCCCCTTTTACTTTTGTAAATTTTGGAATGCAGTCTTGATAACTTTAAAGTTTAAGTTTTTGCACAAAAATAAGACCGCTTTAGGTTCGCTTCATGTTAAGCAATTTTACCGTGAGATGCGTTACCAATAGAAATTTTAGTTAATGCCGAAACCGGTTTGGCTCAGTGGATAGAGCGTCAGTCTGCGGACTGAAGGGTCCCAGGTTCCATTCCAGTCAAGATGTACCTTAGTTGCGGGCACATCCCCAGTAAGGGGTGTGCAAGAGGCAGCTGATCAATGATTCTCATCGATGTTTCTAGCTCTCTGTCCCTCTCTCTTCCTCTCTGTGAAATATATATATATATATATATATATATATATATATATATATATATATATATTTTAATTGATTTTTTACAGAGAGAAAGGGAGATAGAGAGTTAGAAACATTGATGAGAGAGAAACACCGACCAGCTGCCTCCTGCATACCCCCACTTGCCATTTGGTACCCATGGAAATTCATCTGTATTTTGGAAACAAAAACAAAAACAAAAACCTTGTTGGAAAGATCTGAGCGGTAGTTACAGTCTAAACAAAAGTTAAGGCTCTTGCCAAAACTGGTTTGGCTCAATGGATAGAGCGTCGGCTAGGGGACTGAAAGGTCCCAGGTTCGATTCGGGTCAAGGGCATGTACCTTGGTTGCGGGCACATCCCCAGTAGGGGGTGTGCAAGAGGCAGCTGATCGATGACTCTCTCTCATCGATGTTTCAAACTATCTCTCTCCCTTCCTCTCTGTGCAAAATCAATAAAATATATTTTTTTTAAAAAAAAGTTAAGGCTCTTGACGCTTTGGGTTTTTCTACCGGTTAAAGCATGACGCGTGACCGGACTACATTTCCCATAGTACCTCGGCCCTAGCTCCAACGGGTTGGGGAGAAAGAATCTGAACTCTGATTTGAAACTGCTGAGCTCTGTCTTCATTGCAAAGGGCGTGATCCTAAGCTTGCTGGGAAATGTAGGCGATCCCCCACGTGAGAGGAGAGGGCGGGGCTTGCGGAAGGACCTCCGTGAGGCACCCAATGGCTGCCGGGAAACGTGGCGGCAGGCCTGTCCCTCAGCCGCCTGGGATTTGTAGTCCGGACAAGTCCCTGCAGGCTGGATCATCTCAGGCCTTGCGCCCTTCCTCCACCACTTCCCTGGACCCATTCATGTTTCCACCCTAGTTGCTGAGGCTTCCACTGGTCCGCGGCTCCGGATTCTCAGAGCAGGTGCTCCTCACGGAGAGCCAGGGAGGCGGCACTGGCAAAAGCTGGCCCCTGGCAGGCCTGGGAGGGGGATAAGGGTGCCATAGGCAGAGCCGAGTCGGGAATAAACCCAGAACGCTGGATGTAGGCGAGCTGATCTGATGAAGAAACTCCTTGCAAATGCCTTCCACTCACCACCCCGGACCTCTCTGCATGCCCCAGCTCCTTGTTCCTAGGCTGGTATGACAGACATCGACAGTGGCATCTAGAGCGATGGAAGTTTGTGATGGGGAAAGGCTCGGACCTGTGGAAGCCTGGGGGATCTTCCAGGAAGGAAGAGAAGCAGTTGGAGATCCGACTCATCTCAGGGTCCCCAACCTGGCCCCACCCAGCCGTCCTTGAGGCTTCATTCAAGGGGCTCCCATGTGCCAGGGTATTGCTGGGTGCACGGAGTTGCTTATACCCAGTCCTGCCCCAAGGCAGTCCCCCAGTCTGGCTGACCAGTGCAGGGGCGGGAGAGAAGTCTCACTCACATTTGCCCCATAGGAAGTGTCCTAGGCAGGACTAGAACTTGGGCCTTCTGGCTCCAGAGTCCAGGCACGTATAGCCACGAGCTGCCCGATCCACTTACTGCCAGAATGTCAAGTCCATGAGGGGGAACCCCTCCTGGGCAAAGGCAGAAACCCAACATCTGCCTCGTCTACCCTCTGGTTGCCTGTGCCATCCTGCTGTCCCCTCCCCCAACTCCCTCCAGCTTGGAAGACAAGCTTAGGGGCAAGAATTGTGAGCAAGGTCTTCAGTCCCAGGATTGACATCTTCCCGACCAGAGGCCACCCCCTCACACCCCCACCTCTCATTCCTCCTCTGGAGGGGGCATAATGCTCCCCCTTTTAGGAAATGACAGGGGTGACTGTCACTGGTTGACCCAACGGTGACCCTTTAGGCGGGTTGGTGCCACAGCTGAGAGAAGGGAAGAAGAAATGTAAGGATCTCTTGGTTTCTATGATATTGTCAGAGTCAGGACAGTGATGCCAGCATTGGGGGGGAAGACACTGGGGTGATTTCTGGGGGTCCCCACCGCCCCAGGGAATAACGGTATGAAAAATCATGGGGAAACCCTAGCTGGTTTGGCTCAGTGGATAGAGCATTGACCTGAGGACTGAAGGGTCCCGGGTTCGATTCCGGTCAAGGGCATGTACCTTGATTGCAGGCACATCCCCAGTAGGAGGTGTGCGGAAGGCAACTGATCGATGTTTCTCTCTCATTGATGTTTCTAACTCTCTATCCCTCTCCCTTCTCTGTAAAAAAAAAAAAAAAAAAAAAAAAAGCAATAAAATATATATTTTTTTTTTTAAAGAAAGAAAAATGGGGAAGGAGAGAGATCGAGTGGCTCATGCTCCACCATGTCCCACGTGGTGGGACAGTGCTCACTCACTCTCTGGGCTCATCTGAACATCCCAAGAACATACCAGGCAGGGGTGACTGTGCCTATGTCCAGATGAGGAAACTGAGGCTGGGAGCAGGGAGGAGACTGGCTCGTGGCCTCACAGGCAGGGAGTAGAGGAAGGAACATTGGGAGGGAGCCTAGACTCCCAGGCTGGGTACGTCTTCAAGTCTGTGTCTCAACCCAGACCCCGGGGGTGGGAGAAGGGGATGGATGGAGCGGTGCCCCAGGGGCCATCTGCTCAAACAAGCTTGAGTCACCCTAAACAAAATTAAACGAGGTCTTTCTCGCAGGACTTTGTCAGAGCCTTTAGCTCCTTGGCGATTCCCAGGTTTTCTCTGATCAGGGCCAAGACCTGGCAGGACAATGATTGACAGGCCCTGGGTCCCAAAGGCCCTGAGCGGGAGGGACACTCAGGGTGAAGGTGTTTGTGTGTGCAGTTATGTATTCCTGACATCTGTGTGCAGGAGTGGAGGGCCGTCTGTACAATATGCATCCCTGGTCTCCTCTGATGATTCTGGGGTTCAACTAACACCTGGTAAAGGAGGAACGGGGCAGGCACCCCACGGCCGGGTTCTTGCCTCTCCCGGCCTGCCACGCGGCCGAGGGTAAGGCCCAAAGTGCTTCCACTGCCCTCAAGGCTTTATTGTCGCCGGACCTGCCTGGTGCTCGGCGCTCCCAGGAAAAACACAGGCAAGGAAGGGGTCCCGGCCCCGCAGGAGCCCCCGCCTCCGGGATCGCCCCGCCAAGCAGGGTGGGAGGGAGGGAAGGGCGTTCTCGCTGGGTGCGCGGCCCTGGCAAAGGGCGGGTGGTGGGATGGGATGGAGGGGGGACCAGCCCCGCTACAAGGGGAACTCGCAGACGTAGTAGAGGCGCCGCTCGCAGTCGTGGTCCCACCAGGAGCCGTCGTCCGAGGCCTGCGCCACGCAGTTCTCCAGCGCGCCGCCGTTGGGCTGGTTGGGGCTGAGCGGGTGCGGCGCGGCGCTGGGCTGGCTGCCGGGCTCGGGGCCCGGCGCGCGGTGCCAGGCGAAGAAGGTCACGCGCTGGCCGTTCTCGAAGAGGTAGAGGCCCTCGGCGCGCCGGTCGTGCACGCCCAGCCACACGGGCCAGTTGTAGGGAGCCAGCGCCCCGCGCAGGTAGCGAGCGAGCGCCTCCATCTGCTGGCGGTCCGCCGGCTGCGCGAGGCTCCCGCCCCGAGCCACGCACCGCGCCTGCGCCGCCGCCTGCGCCTCAAAGTCGCGCGAGAGCAGGAAGCACTTGTGGCCCAGGCGCAGCCCCTTCAGGCAGCCTGCGGGAGAGGGGCGGGGCCAGGTCCTCTGTGGGCGTGGTTGGGGCGGAGTCTTATTTTCCCAGGGGGCGGGGCCAGAGACTCCGCGGCCCGTCAGGGAGGAGGCGGGGACAAGATCCACTAAGGGGGCGGAGTCAAGGCCGCCGGGGGCGGGGCGATACTGTAGGGACCGGACAGTAGGGGGCGTGGTGCGTGCAGAGTGGGGTCTGCTCTCCCGCGTGGTGTGGAGTGTTTCTCCCCCACCTCCCGCCTGCTCCCGGCATCCCCCCTCCCCGCTACTCTAACCTCTCCATCATCCAACACCCCCAAGTTTCAAGGAACTCCCTTGCCCCCTCCTCCTCCCACCAGTCCCCCCCGGCAGGCCTGGATCGCCCCCCTTGCCCCGCCCCGCACCCCCGTGCGGACTCACCCTCCAAGCGGCCTCGCTCGCGCTCCGCGCGGCCCTGCGCCTCCTGCAGGACCTGCACGGCGTCGCGGGCGTCGCCCACCGCCTCCCGCAGCTGCCACAGCCCCTTGGTCAGCTCCACCACGCGGGTGTCCAGCACGTGCAGGCGGACGTGCAGCTGGTGCAGGCCCGTGTCCAGGCCCGCCAGGCGGCCCACTGCATACGGACAGGGCGCGCGTCGGATGGGGACCCTGGTGGGGGCGGAATGAGGGGAGCGGAGGACCTGGGGCGGGGGGGGGGGACGGGGGGACAGGAACCTATGGCCTCTGGGGGCCGAGTTTGTGGGCTGGGAGTTGGCCGGCGGACACAGGAATCCTGGGAGGTCGGTGGCCCCGGGCTTTTGGGGGAGGCAAAGCCGGGACCCAGAGCTCACAGGGTTTGGGCGGGACGGGCTGGGCCGAGAGAATTGAAAGGTCCCCCCTTCCCCCTCCCTATGGGGAGGGGACAGTTCGTTTTGGTGGAAAGGATGGCGGAGGCTAATGATAACTCACGGATGTAAGTGATGGCGTCCTCCGGGGTGGGAGAGGGGCTGGGGTTGGGGGAGGGGGTTGGCGTGGCTTCCTCTTCTTCCTCCTCCTCCTCCCCCTGCGGGCCCTCCTCCGTCTCCCAGGCCCCTTTGTCTTCCGGGGTCCCCTCAAGACTGTCGTCCCCCGGCGCAGTGGGCAGCCCCAGGGCCTCCTGTAAATGCTGAGGCCAGGAAGGGATGGTCGCCCCATGCTGACCCCCCAGATGCTCCAACCACCCCCTCTCCCTCCGCCAGCTGTAATCTGGCTCACTGCCCTCAGTCCCTTCTGTGAGCCCAGCACCCCCATCCTCTGGACCCTCTCCCCCCCCCCCCCATCCCATCCCTCCCGCCGCCCGGCTCCCTGATCCCAACAGCCCCTGCCAAGGCCATGGTGGTCATGGTCACCACCCCGCCCCCACAGCCACTCCCCAACTTACCTTCAGCATCAGGGCCTCTCTCTCCCGCTCCTCCTCCTGGGCGCCCCCCCAGCCCCCCTCCCACTCCCTCTCGGCCCCCCGCGCCCCGTGGCCGAAACCCAGGAGCTGGGAGACCACGAGGGCCCCAAGGAGCCAGGCTGCCTGCATGGGGGTGGGCTCGCAGCACCCAAGGCCGCGGGCAGATGTCTCTGAGGAAGGATGAGGGGTCTCTGGGGGCTGGAATGTGTGCAGATCCCTGGCCCCCGGCCCCCGCCTCTCCCAGCTCCTCCCTGGTCCCTCTCCTCCCAACTCCCTTCTCCGTTCCTGGTCTCAGTTCCTCGATGTGGGTCTCTCCCCGCCTCCCCTGGCTCCCTCCCCCGAGGCCCTGCCTCTGTGGCCGGAAACCTCCAGCGTTCCAGAGCCTGGATCCCGCCCCCGGGTCTCCCCTCACGCCTGCCGCCGCCCTCTTCCCACTTTTCCAGAGCTCACTACCCCGCCCCGTTCTTTCCTTCTGCCCCGGCCAAAAGCCGCTCTGACGGGCGGGCAGAGCTCGGGGCTGGCTCTCCGAGGGATCCCGCAGACACGGCCTCCACCCAGGAGCCCCCTCAGGGGGTTGTTGGCCCGGGACCCTGTCCCCCTCTGTCGCTGGCCACTCCTCACAGGCGGGGAGCGGGGGAAGAGACTGCGGGATCCCTCCAGGGTTGTCATTACTCCGCTGGGAGAGGCTTTCCCACCCTCCTCAGGCTCTAGGGTGCCTTCTGCCCCAGGTCTCCCATCCCACTTTCCACGCTCTTGTCCCCCCCAAGACACAGGGAGTGTGTGGGACACATACATACGAAGAGCATGCGTGTGGTTGCGTGTGCAGCCCCAGGAGGCCGGCCTCTGGGATGCATTTTGCCATATATTACCCTGGAGGCCTGCAGACCAGGCCCTTCAGGACTGGGGACTCCAGACAGACGGTCCCACTGGGTGAGGGGAGGCAGTAGGAGGGGCCAGAGCGGAGGGGAGGGAGGAGGAGGGGCCAGGGCGGAGGGCAGGGAGGAGGAGGGGCCAGGGCAGAGGGCAGGGAGGAGGAGGGGTGAGTGGGGGTCAAGGATGATGCTTTCTCCCGGAGGCGGGCAGACAGGGGCTGGGCCGGGTGCACACAGGGCTCTGAGCCGTCAGCGAGGCTCATCTCCCGCCTGGACCACTGCAGTCGCCTCCTCCCGCTCGCCCCCTCCTTCCTCCCGAGCCCCTCCATCCAATCCACGCCGCTTGCCGCAGCCGGAGCAGTGCTTCCAAGCTGTAAATCAGACCGTGTCACTCCCCACTCCCCTGCTCCCCCAGCTTCCCATCACAGCGGAGGAGGAGCCAAAGCCCGCCCCTGGCGAGGGTCTGGCCTGCCCTGCGGGGAGCGGGGGGGGGGGGGGAGGGGGGGGCTGGGAAGGGCGGGTCCTTTGCCATTCTGCAACTCATCACCCCCACACCCCTGCCCCCTAGGATCCAGCCACGCAGGAGTGTGGGTACCCTCCTGGCTACTTCCTGAATGCTGAGCTCTTTCCCACCTCACAGCGTTAGCACCAGGCTTTCCATCCTTCTAGAACAAGGCTCTGAGGCCCAGCCTCTGCTCATTCCCAAATTCTCAACCCGAGCCTTCCTTTTTTAAATATATTTTATTGATTTTTTTTTTTTTTTTTTTTTTACAGAGAGCAAGAGAGAGGGATAGAGTTTGAAACATCGATGAGAGAGAATCATCGATCAGCTGCCTCTTGCACACCCCCTACTGGGGATGTGCCCGCAACCAAGGTATTATACATGCCCTTGCCTGGAATCGAACCTGGGACCCTTGAGTCCGCATGCCGACACTCTATCCACTGAGCCAAACCGGTTTCGGTGAGGCCTTCCTTTTTATCTAAAGAAGCCTGGCTTCTGCAAATTACTTTATTAAAACAGTCCCTTTTGCCCCAGCCGGTTTGGCTCGGTGGATAGAACGTCGGCCTGCTGACTGAAGGGTCCCGGGTTCGATTCTGGTCAAGGGCACATGCCCATGTTGCAGGCTCCATCCCCAATGGGAGGTGTACGGGAGGCAGCCGACCAATGATTCTCTTTCATCACTGATGTTTCTATCTCTCCCTCCCTTCTTCTCTGAAATCAATAAAAATATATTAAAAAACAAAACCACCCCTTTTGCCCTTGCTGGTTTGGCTCGGTAGATGGAGCATGGGCCTGTGGACTGAAGGGTCCCGGGTTCGATTCTGGTCAAGGGCACGTGCCCGGGTTGCAGGCTCAATCCCCAATGGGAGGTGTGCAGGAGGCAGCCGACCAATGATTCTCTCTCATCATTGATGTTTTTCTCTCTCTCTCCCTCCCCCTTCCTTCCTCTCTGAAATCAATGAAATCAATAAAAGCATATTTTTTTAAAAAAAACTTTTATCTTTTCAGTATACTCAGGATGGCGTTGTCTTGCTTGCTTGCTTGTTTGTTTGCCGTCTGTCTCCTGCCAGTGAAGGCCGGGGTTCTGATTTATGGCTGGATCCCCAGAGCTAGCACAGGGCCAACCCAGCGCCTAGTAGGTGCGCCACCAGTTGCTGAGTGAGAAAGGAAGTAACCCTTCATGGCAGGGTGGTCACTTCGCCGGGCGATGGGAAGCTTGACCATCGTGTTCCTGAGGCAGAGGCAGAGGGGCACCGGGAGGGGCCGGGGCATCCAGGGTGGATGAGGCGGCGAGGGCAGAGGGAGAGAGGATGCGCAGGCAGGAGAAGTGAGAGGCCACGCCATGCCCACTCCATGCCAGGCTCGTGACTCATGCAGGGCTTTCCCAGAGCTGGCCCGGCCGGTGGTGCCAGCGAGCATGGATCTCATCAGCCAGGGATGCCAGGGCCCAGGCTTCAAGGAAGGAAACCGAGGCTCAGCGAGGGGACAACAGCCTGCTGGAGATCACCAGCATGGAGGCAGCTGGACAAGGCTTCTGGCTCCTAAGCAAGAGCAGGGCACCCGCCCCCAGCTGCTGGGAGCCCCAGGAGTGGCCCCTGACATACATGTGCCCAAGTTTTCTCTTCCAAGAAAGCAGAGGGCATACCGAAACCGGTGTGGCTCAGTGGATAGAGCATCGGCCTGTGGACTGAAGGGTCCCAGGTTCGATTCCGGGCAAGGGCATGTACCTTGGTTGCAGGCACATCCCCAGTAGGGGGTGTGCAGGAGGCAGCTGATCGATGTTTCTAACTCTCTATCCCTCTCTCTTCCTCTCTGTAAAAAAAAAAAAAAAAAATCAATAAAATATATTTAAAAAGAAAAGAAAGAAAGCAGAGGGCAGTGTGACCTTGGGCAGGCTGCTGCCACCTCAGAGGGTGCCGGGGACCCCTCCGCAGCAGCCACAGGCCTCCAGCTGCGAGGCACAGACCGGGAGAGGCCTCGTACCCCGCAGACGGGTGCACAGCCTCTCTCGCCGATGTCACCACGCGGGCAGCTGTTCTCTCTCTCCCGGGCCCAGCTGCTCAGCACCTGGGCTGCCGGGTGGGTGTGAACCAGAGGGGGGCTGCCCGGAGCTGGGCTGGCACCTGCTCAGGCTCCCGCAAAGGCACCCGCAGCTGGAGGCGCCTCCGGAGGCACCCGGGGTGCTGTCAGAGGGAGCAGGGAGGAGGGTCCGAGGCTGGGCTAGGGGCGCCATTCTCCGGGGCACCAGGCAGCTGAGCGGGGAGAGGGACTTTGCAGCCATGGTGCTCCCCATGCACCATCGCGGGGTGAAGAGCAGGAGCCTCTGAGCCCCCCTACCGGTCCCTGACCCCTGGCTCCTCCTGGGTGACCTTGGGTAAGTAAGTAAGCGGCTTGGCCTCTCTGAACCTCCATTTCCCCCTCTGGAAAACGGGGTGGCGGGGTCCCCCCCTGGCCCATGGGTGGGTGGGAGAATGGGAGAAGCCTGTGAGTAAATCCAGACGGGAGCCCCTCACCCAGGAAGTGCTCACGAACCGTCAGCATTCGTCACGCAGGGCAGCTGTGGGGGAGGGGGACGACCCCCCCCCCCCCCCCGCCCTCTGTTGCCTGAATCTGAATGGGCGTGTGTACACCTGGGTGGTGCAGGGTGCGGGAGGTGGCTGGGTGGGTGTGATGGGGGCGCATGCATGCACACATCTCCCTACAAGTGTGTGTCTGCTTTGGGGGTGCGTGTGATCTGGAGGCCTGAGCGTGCCCGCGGGGTGCCTGTGGGGTGTGGGGGTGCATGGGTGCACAGGTGTGCGATGTGCATGTGCCGCGTGCGGAGGGCGTTTGCGGCATCGCACACGCAGGCCGGGCCGCTGCGGAGGCTGCGCATGTGCGGTGTCTGCACCTGCCGGCCAGCCCGCGCCCCTGCACCTGTGTCTGGGGAGAAGGGGGTGTGTGCGCCTTGGGGTGGGGGGGGGCCAGCGCGGGAGTCGGCAGTTCTCAGGATCCAGTTAGAGGGTGTCAGTTCAGCAACCGAGATTGATTGCGCCCTACTGTGTGCGGAGAGGGTGGGCGGGGCTCCGAGAAGAGGTGGTCCCGGGGTGTGGGTGCGGAGGGGGGGGACCGTTAGGGGGGCGGGGCCCTCTGGTGTGGGGGGTTTGGGGGGCCAGCAGGGGTGGAGTCCGGGTCCGGGATCCGGTGGCGAAGAGGAGTGGGGGGGGAGGGGGAGGGGAGGGGGTTGGGGCGGAGCCGGCGGGGGGGGGGATGGGCGAGGTTTGGGGGCGCGGGGAGGGGCGATGCCTCCGCCGCTGGCTCCCGGAGGGAGGGGAGAGGGCGGAGGGAGGGAAAGGGGGAGGGAGGCCGAGAGAGAGAGAGAGAGACCGGGTGAGGGAGAGACGGCGAGAGCGAGAGAGCGAGGAGCAGGGAGCCCGCGGAGGCAGGAGCGGGCGCGGCGGCCCGGAAGGAGGAGGAGGAGGAGGAGGAAGAGCCGGCGGAGCCGCGGCGCCCGGAGCGGCCGGGCCGGACCTGACCGAGCCGGGGCGGGCGAGCCGGGAGGGGCGCGGCGGCCGCGGCTGCGAGGGCTCGCCCTGCGGCTGGCCGCCCGGTCCCGGGCGGGGCTGAGGTCCGCGGCCCCCGCCCTCCCCCGGCCCCACCGCCCCCTTCCCGGCCCGCTCGCCCCGCGGGGCGGTGGGGCATGGCCTGAGGGTCCCCCGGCTCCGGGGGAGGGGGGTGGGGGGAGGGGGGAGGGGCTGCGGGCGCCGCCGACCGGGACTCAGCAGCCCCGCCAGGCAGGTAAGGGGGCCGGGGAGCCGGCGGTTCCGGGCGCCGCGGGGTTCGGGGGGTTCGGGGCTGGGGAGGCGGGAGGGGGCGGGGGCGCCCGGACGTCCTTGGCCGCGCGCGGCGGGCTCCGGGCCCCGGCGAGCGGAGGGGGTGGGGGTTGGGGGTGCGGGGAGGGGAGGGGAGGGGACCGTTGCCCCGGGCGACGCCAAATTGGGTGACGCCCGGGTCCCGAGTGCCCCGTCCCAGATGGCCGGCTGGATGGGAGTATGCGCCCCCATCCCCCGCCGGCAGGACCCCGGCCCCGAGCCCCCTCCCGCCCCCGGCCCGGCCCGGCCACTCCCCCGCCCCCCGCGCCCCGGGCCCCTCCCCCGATCACCCGGCGCCCACCCCCTCGGCGAGGGTCTGGCTTCGGCCTCCTCCGCCCCCTTCGACCCCCTTCTAGTTTCTGCTTCTCCTTCCGGCGCCTCCAAACCCCTCCGCCCCCCCCCCAGCGCTGACTCCCCCTCCGCACCCACCGGCCCGCGCGCCCCCTCGGCCCCCGCCCCTGGGGCCCCGCTCCCCCGGGCTCTCTCCCCCGCGGGCTCCCCAGACCCGGCCCCGCTCCCCGCCCGCCTCCCCCGCCTCCTCCCCGCCCCCAGGACCCCCCGCCGGCCGCCCCGCCGCCCCCGGCCCGGCCCGGGCCCCCGGGCGCCCCCTCTCTCCATCCCCCCGCGCCTGCCGGCTCCCAGCCGTCCCGGTGCCAGCTGCGTGCCCGCTATTCTTAGCCGCCGCCGCGCGTTTGATTCATGCCGCCCCGGCGCGGGGTGCCCGCGGGGGAGGGGCCGGCTGGGCCGGGGTTCGGGGGGCGGCGCCCGCCCAGCTCTGCCTGCGGCCCAGGGGCACCCCCTCCCGCGCCGGGGGGCTTTGGGGGGCGCTGGAGGTCAGCCAGGGGCAGCCGAGGGGGAGTGGCCGCGGGCCCCCCCTGTTGGGAGGCGCAGGGGTGGGGCCGCGCCGAGAGGGGGGACGCGGGGGTTCCTCGGGGTTCCGCGGGGTTCCGCCAGGGCGAGGAGGGGCCGCGCCGCCGGGTACCTGCCGGGCCGGGGGGTGGGGCGGGGGGGAAGGGGGGCGCAGGGGCCGGAGCCCGCGTGGGGGTGCGGTTGGCCGGCGGTGCTACCGGCTCGCCCACAGCTCTTGGAAGTCTTCCCGCGCACACAACATTTTGCCTTCCTCCCCCCGCCACCCCCCCCCCCGCCAGCCCATCCCCACTCCCCCAAAGTCAGCAGTCCCCTCCACTGCTTCCCATCTCCATGGCAACGGTGTGGAGCCGGGCCGGTGTGGGGGGGTGGGGGGAGGGACCAGGCCAGGCATTCTGGTTTCCGGCGGTGGTGGTGCCCGGGTAGGAGTGGGGGCGACGGGGAGCCAAGCGGACCCCACTGGGGACCCGCTTCCCTGAGGCTGCCTCACTGGGGAAGAGGAGGGATGGGGAGGTGACCCCACCCCGGTCCCCAGACCCTCCTCACCCCCACTCATCCCTCCCCCCACTCATCCCCCCCTCAGAGTGGGGCTACCAGTGCCAGGTGGTGCATGCCCACCCTCATCCTGCATCACCAGTTCTCAAACATGCCCACAGTCACCCCCAAACCCCCACCGACACAGGCCACCACACCCCTGCCCCCTGGACAGCCCTCCCAGGGCCGCCTCCCCAGCCCCCCCCCCACACCCTCTCACATGCCCCCCACAACCTGCACAGGCCCCTCCTGCGGCTCCCTCGGGGACACCCAGGCATGGTGCTCCGCCCCATGGCACTCCATCCGGTGCCCCCCGGGACACTGGTTCCCCCGCACACGTTTCCAGCCACCCTTCAGCGGAGTCACCAGCTCCACCCACTCCAGGCCCACGTGGCTCGGCTCCCGCTGCCCGGGCTCAAGACACCTCCCTGCCTCCCTTACTACCTCTCAGCCCCATTCCCCCCACACACATCCTACCCCCCCCCCCCAGCCGGGGAGAGGGCGGGAGGCCGGGTGAGGGCCAGGCCGGGGCAGGAGGGCAGGGTGCCGGTGGGCCGTCCGTCCACCTGTCTGTCCCCGGCTAATTTTAGCCGCCCTCGCCGTGGCCCGGCAAAGTGGGCCAGCAGCTCCCGCGGTGATTCTGCGGTTTCTGGGACACCAGCACGCTGACCCAGCGGCAAAGTGGGGCGCAGGAGGGGCGGGGGCTGCGCGCAGGGCCAAGGGCAGGGAAGGAGACGCGTGCTGGCAGCGTGGCAGGCGTGGGGGGGTGTGCGCAGGCGGGGTGAGGGCGGCAGCGTCTGGGGGCGTGTCCGGCCTCGAGCCGGGCCTCCGGCAGTGTGGGGCCACTGGCCTGGACTCCGGGGCCTCTGAAGGGTCGGGGCTCCGAGGCTGACGGCCACCCTTGCCTCCCCCCCTCCCCCGCCACCCCCACAGCGACCTGTGATGCTGCCGTCCCCCATCGCCCCGTGGCCCCACGATGACCCACAGCCCCGCCTCGAGCGAGGACGAGGAACGCCGCAGCGCCAGCGAGTGCCCCGAGGGCGGCTCAGAGTCCGACAGCTCCCCCGACGGGCCCGGGACAGGCCCCCAGGGGACCCGGGGCCGGGGCAGCGGCGGGGCGCCTGGCAGCCTGGCCTCGGCCGGAGGCCTCCAGGGCCGCTCCATGTCCTCCCTGGACGACGCCCACTTCAGCATGATGGTCTTCAGGATCGGCATCCCCGACCTGCACCAGACAGTGAGTGGCGGGTCCCCCGGAGGCCCCCCGCCTGGCCCAGCGTGCCCCCCACCCGCTCCCCAGACCCGCTCAGGCCCTCCCCGCGGCCCGGCCGCCTCTTCCCGCCAGAAATGCCTGCGCTTCAACCCTGACGCCACCATCTGGACGGCCAAGCAGCAGGTGCTGTGCGCCCTGAGCGAGAGCCTGCAGGACGTGCTCAACTACGGCCTGTTCCAGCCCGCCGCCTCCGGCCGCGACGCCAACTTCCTGGAGGAGGAGCGGCTGCTGCGGGAGTACCCCCAGTCCTTCGAGAAGGGGGTGCCCTACCTGGAGGTGAGCCCCAGCCTCCCGCGGGGGCGGAGGCCGCCCGCCACACACACAGCGGCCCCTCCAGTCCCCGTCCCCCCCCCACGGGGCCCGAGCAGGGGCCCCGGAGAACCGCCCGGGAGTCAGCGGGGCCCAGGCCCAGGGACGGCGGTTCTCCGAGCTCCGAGCGGCAGAGCGGCCCTGCGAACGCCCCGCCCGTCCCCGCTCCCGGCTTCCCCTCCCTGTCACGCTGGGGAAGGAGTCCTAGTTTTGGCAGGTGTTTCAGGACGTTCCCTTATAGTTTGCACCCACACAGTAGGCCTGCGCCCCCACAGTAGGCCTGCGCCCCACAGTAGGCCTGCACCCCCACCGCCTGTGCCCCCACAGTACGCCTGCATCACCACAGCAGGCCTGCGCCCACACAGTAGGCCTGCGCCCACACACCAGGCCTGCACCCACACAGCCTGTGCCCTCACAGTAGGCCTGCACCCCCACAGCAGGCCTGCACCCCCACAGCAGGCCTGCGCCCCCACAGTGGGCCTGTGCCCACACAGTAGGCCTGCGCCCCACAGTAGGCCTGCACCCCCACAGCCTGTGCCCCCACAGTATGCCTGCATCACCACAGTAGGCCTGCGCCCACACAGTAGGCCTGCGCCCACACAGTAGGCCTGCGCCCACACACCAGGCCTGCACCCACACAGCCTGTGCCCCCACAGTAGGCCTGCGCCCTCACAGCAGGCCTGTGCCCACACAGCCTGTTCCCACACAGTAGACCTGCGCCCCCACATTGGGCCTGCACCCCCACAGCGGGCCTACACCCCCAGAGTAGGCCTGCGCCCTCACAGCAGGACTGTGCCCATGCAGCCTGTGCCCACACAGTAGGCCTGCGCCCTCACAGTGAGTCTGCACCCCTCTGCCCCCCCACCCCAGGCCGCGGCTCAGGGGCAGTCCCGCCTCCTCCCCAGGCCCTGACTCTGGCCTCTGTCTCCCCCCTTCCCCCCCTCACCCCCCCCAACCCCCCGCAGTTCCGGTACAAGACCCGAGTGTACAAACAGACCAACCTGGACGAGAAGCAGCTGGCCAAGCTGCACACCAAGGTGAGAGGGCCCTGCTGGCACCTGCCCCCCCCCCCCCCCCCCGCCGTCACCCGTGCCCTGCCGAGCCCACGGCCCAGCCACAGCTCCCCACCTCTTCCTGACAGCCCCCCCACGGGCCTCAACCCTTTTGTTCCTCTGCCAGGAGAGCCCCCCATGCTCCCCTCTCCGTATCGTCACTCCTTAACCTCCTCTCGGGCCCCTCACCCCACTGCCACCCGGCTCCCACCGGCTTCATCCCTGGACTCTCCTGTCCCGTCTCCTGGGCCCCTTATATCCGTGCAGGGCCCCTCGCCCCCTGAGCCTGGACGGTGACACCCAGTGTCCCTCTGCCTGGGACTGATTCATAGGTACCCCGAGTCCCCCCATCCCTCAGCCTGAATCTCTGTCAGACCCAGAGATGCCCCGGCCCCAGCCACATCCGTCCTCAGGCGCCTGGCCTTCCCGGGCTCGGACTGTGTGTCTCTCCTGGTCCCGAGAAGCCGGGAGGCAGCCAAGGGGCTGCTTTGGTCACAGTGAAGTGAAGCCCAGTGGCGTGGCTCAGTGGTTGAGCACCCACCTATGAGCCAGGAGGTCACAGTTCGATTCCTGGTCAGGGCACAGGCCCGGGTTAACATGCTGGATCCCCAGTAGGGGGCGTGCAGGAGGCAGACCATCAATGACTCTCTCTTCGTTGATGTTTCTCTCTCTCTCTCTCTCCCCCTCTCCCTTCTTCTCTGAAAACAATAATTTTTTTTTTTTTTTAAACAGTGAAGGGCCCTAACCAGTTTGGCTCAGTGGATAGAGCATCGGCCTGTGGACTGAAGGGTCCCAGGTTCGATTCCGGTCAAGGGCATGTATCTTTGTTGCGGGCACATCCCCAGCAGGAGGAAGCTGATGGATGTTTCTCTCTCATCGATGTTTCTAACTCTCTATCCCTCTCCCTAACTCTCTGTAAAAAAAAAAAAATCAGTAAAATATATTTAAAAACACACACAAAAACAGTGAAGGATCCTTGTCATTTGGGGATTCCTCATCTTCCGCCCCTCCCCCTCCGGTCCCCCCCCACTCCTGCAGAATGCATGCAGCCTAGTTCTTCCCCAAATGTCCCATCCCTCCACACCTGTGCTGCCCACAGGGGGAGCCACTGGCCATACCCCGCTCCTCAGCAGCAGCACTTGTGGTGGGTCCCCAAGCTCAGCCAGGCTGTGCGTGTGAAACGCATGCCAGACTTCAAAGAAACATCCATGAGAGAGAAACATTGATCCGCTGCCTCCTGCACGCCCCCTGCTGGCGATCGAACCCCGACCTGAGCCTGTGACCTTTTGGTGTAAGGGATGGCCCTCAACCAGCTGAGACACACCAGCCAGCGCATTTTTATATAATTAAAAGTTTTATTTATTGGTTGGTTGATGAGAAAAAGAGAGAGAGGAGGGAGGGAGAGAAATATATCAATTTGTTGTTCCACTTATTGGTGCATCATGGGTTGATTCTGGTATGTGCCCTGACCGGGGATCAAACCCACAACCTTGGTGTTTTAGGACGATGTTCTAACCCGCTGAGCTATCCAGCCATGCTGTTCCTGTCTTTTCTTTTATTATTTTTTAAAATCCTCACCCAAAGATTATCTCCCCCCCCCCCCAATTGACTTCTAGAGAGAGTGGAAAGAAGGGAGGAGAGGGAGAGGGAGAGGGAGAGGGAGAGGGAGAGAGAGAGAGAGAGAGAGAGAAACATCAATGATGAGAGAGAATCACTGACTGGCTGCCTCTTGCACGCTCCCTAAGGGGGATGGAGCCCACAACCCAGGCGTGTGCCCTGACCGGGAATCGAACTGTGACCTCCTGGTTCATAGGTCGGCGCTCAGTCACTGAGCTACGCCGGCCGGGGCCCCCGCTTCTTTCTTAAAGAAGTGGTTACTAGGGACTCCCCGTGCCTGGTGTGGCCGCCGTGTATGTCACTGGGGACCCCGGCTTCCCACAGGCCCCCTCACGGCCTGTCCTCTCTCCTGTCCACCCTCAGACCGGCCTGAAGAAGTTCCTGGAGTACGTGCAGCTCGGGACGTCGGACAAGGTGGCGCGGCTGCTGGACAAGGGGCTGGACCCCAACTACCATGACTCGGATTCGGGAGGTGGGCACGGGGCCCGGGGCCTGGGGGGAGGGGGAGGGGCGCCCCCGCCAGGCCCGGGGGCTGCCGCTGACTGTGGGCGTCTCACCCTCAGAGACCCCCCTGACGCTGGCTGCCCAGACGGAAGGCTCCGTAGACGTGATTCGAACCCTGTGCCTGGGCGGGGCCCACATCGACTTCCGGGCCCGCGACGGCATGACGGCTCTGCACAAGGCCGCGTGTGCCCGGCACTGCCTGGCGCTCACGGTGAGGCGCCAGACCCCCGGGGCCCGCCCGCAGGCCCGAGGCACCCCCGAGTGGCCGTGTCCCCTACACAGACTGTCCCCGGCCAATGGCCCCACGCCCTCCCTCTTCCTCTCCCTCCCTCGTCCCTCCTCCTACTGGTCTGAGACCCCCCTCCGGCCCCAGGTGCAGCCACCGCCCAGCTCAGGACCAGCGACAGCTGCTAGTCACACGGGGATCAAACCCACAACCTTGGTGTCTTAGGACGATGTTCTAAACTACTGAGCTATCCAGCCCTTTCCTTTCTTTTAAAAACAAAACAAAACAATTTATTGATATATTTACAGAGAGGAAGAGAGAGGGATAGAGAGCTAGAAAATTCGATCAGCTGCCTCCTGCACACCCCCCACTGGGGATGTGCCCACAACCAAAGTACATGCCCTTGACCGGAATCGAACCTGGGACCCTTCAGTCACAGGCCGATGCTCTATCCACTGAGCCAAACCAGTTTCGGCTTCCTTTCTTTTTTCTTTTCTTTTCTTTTCTTTTCTTTTCTATCTTCACCCAAGGATATTTCCCCTCCCCATTGACTTCTAGAGAGAGTGGAAAGGAGGGAGGAAAGGGAGAGGGAGGGAGGGAGGGAGGGAGGGAGGGAGAGAGAGATAGAGAGAGAGAGAGAGAGAGAGAGAGAGAGAGACATCGATGGGTTGCCTCCCACACATGCTCCCATTACAGCTGATAATGCCCTGCGCCCAGGTCGATGACATGACTCTCCCAACACCCGGATTCTTGGTGTCCCCCATTCCCTCTGACCCAGCAGCAAGCACCCTGCCATTGTCTCCCTGAGGGGTACACCCCCACTCCTGCCCTTTGAAATGCACCGGGAGCTCCCTGTTTTGCCCCCAGATAGAGACCCTCCGCCACACAAACACACACACACACACGCGCACACACACACACACACACACCTGCACACACAGCCCCCTCCACGCTTCACCCAGTGGTCACTCCCCGAGCACACACACCTTCTCTCGCAAGCCGGCACGGCCCCTCCTCCAAAACAGAGGAGCCGCATCTACCCACAGAGTACATTCACGGAGTCAGCTTACACAGTCTTATTTTAAAATACTATTTCCTTTTAATATATATATATATATATATATATATATATATATATATATATATATAGTATTGATTTTATGCAGAGAGGAAGGGAGAGGGATAGAGAGTTAGAAACATCGATCAGCTGCCTCCTGCACACCCTCCACTGGGGATGTGCCCTCAACCAAGGTGCATGCCCTTGACCGGAATCGAACCTGGGACCCTTCAATCTGCAGGCTGACACTCTATCCACTGAGCCAAACCGGTTTTGGCTTTTCTCTCATCATTGATGTTGCTATCTCTCTGTCCCTCTCCCTTCCTCTCTGAAATCAATAAAAAGAACCCCAAACGTAGTCAAATCCAGCCAACACACACCTCTTACATACCCTGGAACCCACAGACCCTCTTAATGTCCCCCAAAATGCACTGTCCCCCCTCCCCCAGATCCAGACCTCCCTGGCCGGTCTCGTAGCCACTAGCCACCTGGGTGGGCCGTTTAGATCTCAAGTGAACGGAAATCAAGACGTAGGCTTCTGGTGCCCGGCCAGTGTGGCTCAGTGGTTCAGCATCGACCTCCGAACCAGGAGGTCAAGGTTCGATTCCTGGTCAGGGCACCTACCCGGGTTGTGGGCTGGATCCCCAGTGCGGGGCGTGCAGGAGGCAGCTGATCAATGATTTTCTCTCATCATGGGTGTTTCTCTCTCTCTCCCCACCCCTCTCCCTTCCTCTCTGAAATATATATATATATATATATATATATATATATATATATATATATATATTTATATTTATATTTATATTTATATTTATATTTATATTTATATTTATATTTATATTTATATTTATATTTATTATTTTCTTTTTTTTAATATATTTTTTTGCTTTTTTACAGAGAAGAGGAGAGAGGGATAGAGAGCTAGAAATGTCGATGAGAGAGAAACATCCACCAGCTGCCTCTTGCACACCCCCTACCGGAGATGTGCCCGCCACCAAGATACATGCCCTTGACTGGAATCGAACCCGGGACCTTTCAGTCCGCAGACTGACGCTCTACCACTGAGCCAAACCGGTTTTGGCATTCTTTTCTTTTTTTTTTTTTTAATTTATTGATATGGTATCACATAATCCCTGAAATATATTTAAAAACAAAAACCTTGGGATTCCTGGGCTCACTAGCCTCTGTGGCTGCAGAGTTGGGGATGCGGCCGTGGCCGTGGCCGTGGCCGTGGCCGCAGAGCGGGCTGTTGGACAGCGCCAAGCCGGCCGTCCTCCCAAAGGGTGCTGCCAAGCCGTCCTAATACCACTCGATGCCTCCAGACTGCCGGGCCCGGAGGGGTTCCTTGCGTGGGACCCTCCCTGCCCTCGAGCCCCTGGCCCCAGCGAGCCCGGCCCGCTCCCCACCACCCACACATGCTCCTTCCCCGGCTCCTCCTGGGCCCCATCCGTGGGATCTTGGTCCCAATAAGACCTCCCCCTGGTCCAGGGTCTCCTGCAGCCACACTCCGCTCCGCTCTTTGTCCCCGCGTCCATCCCACCAAGTAGGCAGGCACGTGGCTCCGGGTCCCCTTAGTAGCTCATCCCGCGTCAGCTGAGCGGGCAGCTGGCCTGCAGGCCTCCTCCTGAAGGTCGCACAAGGGCATCGGGACAGAACTGTGGCTTTGCAGAAGGAGCCAGTCCTCCCACAACCGTTGTCTGTCTTGTCGCCCCGCGTCCCAGGCGCTCCTGGACCTCGGGGGCTCCCCCAACTACAAGGACCGCCGGGGGCTCACCCCGCTGTTCCACACGGCCATGGTGGGGGGCGACCCCCGCTGCTGCGAGCTGCTGCTGTACAACCGGGCGCAGCTGGGCGTGGCCGACGAGAACGGCTGGCAGGAGATCCACCAGGTGCCCCGCCTGGGGGGCGGGGCGGGGGGCGGGGCTGGGCACGGGGCGGGTGCCTGGGCCCACAGGGGCCCCGGATCAGGGACTGCGGATCCGGGCGCTGGGGGCCTCCCAGAGGGAGGAGGTGAGGGTGCATGGGGGTGTCCACACCGGAACCCGGAGGGAACATGGGTGGGACGGCGTCTGGGGCTTCCGAGGGGCCAGGCTGGACTCCTGGGCCTCGCGATGACCTGGGTCGCCAAGGGGGAGCGGGCAGGAGGGAGGAGGGCGGCGGAGCAGGGCGCCCAGCCCAGCGGAGGCTCTGACCGGCCCCGGCCCCGGCCCCCAGGCCTGCCAGCGGGGCCACTCGCAGCACCTGGAGCACCTGCTCTTCTACGGGGCAGAGCCCGGAGCCCAGAACGCCTCGGGGAACACCGCCCTGCACATCTGCGCCCTCTACAACAAGGTCTGCCCCTTCTCCGTCCGTCCGTCCGTCCGTCCTCTATCCATTCGTCCATCCATCCATCTGTCCGTTTATCAGTCCATCCTTCTGTCTGTCCGTCCATCCATCCATCCATCCGTCCGTCCGTCCTCTATCCATCCGTCCATCCATCCATCCATCCATCCGTCCGTCCGTCCGTCTGTCCGTCCATCCATCCATCCATCCATCCGTCCATCCGTCCGTCCATCCATGCATCCATTCATCCGTCCTCCATCCATCTATTCGTCCGTCCGTCCATCCATCCATACACCCATCTGTCTGTCCAACAAGTCTTACTGAGCATCGTCCCTGTGTCCGGCCGGGAACTGGGTGCCGGGGACCAGGGAGTGAGTGAGCGGCACAGCCCCCCAGGTCAGGGGCCGTGCTCAGAGGGAGGGAGCCCCCGTGTGGGCCTGTGCTCAGGGGAGCAGGTGTCAGCGGAGCAGAAAGGTGTGTGTGTGGGAGGGGGGGGGGACAGGGGAGGGAGCTCCGGGCTGGCCATGGCCAGGGCGGAGAGAGTCCAGGCCGTCACCGGACGGGTCAGTGAGCCCGAGGTTCTGTCTCATGTGCGTCTCCGTTCAGCCGCCTGCTGAGCACCGGTGCACGGGGGGGAGGGGGCCTGCCCTGCAGGGGGCAGAGGAGAGGCCCAGCCCAGCCCCTGGCCGCCCTGCCCCCTCCCCCGCGCCCGGGGACAGTGTGTTGTAAGTGGCAGCAACGCGGGACCAGCAGGTGGAGGCGGCCTGCAAGGAGCTGGCCGAGGCTCTCGGTTCCGGTTCTGGTTCCGGTCCCGGTTCCGCTGGGCCAGTGGGGTTGGCAGGAGCTGATGACCGGCCCCTTTGCTTCTTGTGTGGCAGGGTCGCTGGGCAGGAGCCCTCCGGAGCCTCAGCCTCCCCCCCACCTCCAAAGGCTCCCTGCCCCCCCACCCCCAACCCCCGGGATGCTGACCACGGGGGCCTGAGAGGACAGGGCCTGGCCACCACTGCCGGCCCACAGCCCCTTCCCCCCTCCCCCCTGCTCCGTCTCCAGAGCAGCCCGCCCCCTCCGCCTCACCAGCCCTCGCAGCGCTGGGATTGGCAGGTGGCCACATGCTGCCCGGGTGGCAGCACGCAGTCTGCTCGGCGCCTGCAGAGGGTGTTTGTCAAACCCAATCGCATGGTGCCTGTGCACTCCCTGCGCTCCAGTGCTTCTGTCTCTCCGGCTCCCCGACAAGGCCTCTGCCCCCACCCCTGGCTTCCCCCGCCCGCCCCCAGCCCCCCCGCCCCCATGCATGGCCCGGGGGCAGCCTGGGACCCCCATACAAGCCCTGTCCCCCCCTCCCCTCTCGGAGGCTCCGCCCCCTCCCTGCAGTGGGAATGGCACCCGCTGATGGAAGGGGATGAGAGACCCTATATATTAAGTGCTCATCGTGGGAAGGCAGCTGCGATCATAATAATAATTATCGTCATTACCATAACCATTATCCGTCAGGGTCCCGTCAGGAGCTGGAAGCCACACCACTCATTTGAGCAGGGGAGACGTCATAACGGAGAATTAACAGGGAGGACGGTTCCGTC
>NC_140517.1:46795582-46890582 GCF_964339955.1 Pipistrellus hanaki | reverse complement strand
AGCCTGCGGACTAAAAGGTCCCAGGTTCGATTCTGGCCAAGGGTACATGCCTGGGTTGCCGGCTCAGTCCCCAGTGGGGGGCCTGCAGGAGGCAGCCAAGCAATGATTCTCTCTCATCATTGATGTTCCCATCTCTCTCCTCTCTCTCTCTCTCTCTCTCTCTCTCTCTCTCTCTCTCTCTCTTCCTTCCTCTCTGAAATCAGTAAAAATAAATGTAAAAAGGAAATGTATATTAAAAAAAAAAAAAGGAAAATACAGCAGGGGACAGGACAGAGTTCATTTTGACAGGGTGGCCAGCCATGCTTTCGCTGAGTGACGTGAAGTTTTGCGAAGATGGCAGGGCAGAGAGTTCCGAGCAGAGGAGCAGCAGGTGCAAAGGCCCTGGGGCAGGCGTGTGCTGTGCCGTGGGAGGAAGGAGGAGCCAGGGCACGGGGAGCGAAGGGAGGGGGTAGGAGATGAACTTGGTGAGGCTGGGGGTGGTGGGGCAGCCAGGTCAGGGGACACCTCCTGGGCCAAGGGAAGGACCTTGAGTTCGATCCAGAGTAAGAGGGGCCGACGTGAGTGACAGGGGCAAGGCATTGGCCTGGCCCTGGGCAGCAGGGCGACCGCCCCACCCCCTTGCTTTTGGCTCTCGCAGAGTGATTCCCAGCAGGGGCTCTGGGGGCGGACACACCTGGGCTTGAACCCCGAGGCAGCAGCCCCGTGACCTTGACCTCCGCGTGAAGCATCCGTTTCCTCGGCTGAGAAATGGGAACAATACTTTCTGTCTCACGCAACTGTCGGGCGATTCCCTGAGCTCCCGCCTCTGAGGTGCTGGGCACCTGGCATGAGGCAGAGTAAGCCCTCCGTGAGGGTTAGGGGGGCGGCTTCTGCCCCCCACCCCACCCCCATCCCCCGGGTTACATTTGTCACTGTCTGCTGACGCGCTTGGTTGTCAGGACTGGGGGGTGCTACTGCCACCTAGTGGTAGCGGCCAGGAATGCTGCTCCACCTTCTTGTGGAGAAGCCCTAGTAAATTGTTTGTTAATTTACTTGTTTTTAGAGAGAAGCCCTGGTTTAGGTTAGCATCATCCAAGCCACAGGTGTAATTTTATTTATTTGTTTGTTTATTTTTATTTTTTTTAAATATATATTTTATTGATTTTGTACAGAGAGGAAGGGAGAGAGATAGAGAGTTAGAAACATCGATGAGAGAGAGTCATCCATCAGCTGCCTCTTGCACACCCCCTACTGGGGATGTGCCCGCAACCAAGGTACATGCCCTTGACCGGAATCGAACCCGGGACCCTTCAGTCCCCAAGCCGACGCTCTATCCATTGAGCCAAACCGGTTTCGGCTGTTTGTTTATTTTTTAACAGAGAGGGGGAGAGAGAGAGTTAGAAACATCCATCAGCTGCCTCTTGCACATCCCCCATCGGGGATGTGCCCTCAACCAAGGTACATGCCCTTTGAATGGAATCGAACCCGGGACCCTTCTGTCCACAGGGCGACGCTCTATCCACTGAGCCAAACCAGCTAGGGCGCAGGTGTAATTTTAAATGTCCCAGGTACCACATTTGAAAGAAAAGAAAAGAAAAAAAAAAGAAAGAAAGAAACAGGTGTCATTAGTTGTATTTTTTTTTTTTTTTTTTTTTTTTTACCATTGAAGCCAAAATAGTATCATTGTAGCATGTTGTCAGTATAAACATTATTCTAGGTAGTTACTTCATTTCTTTATTTATTTAAATATTTAATTAATTTTTTTTTTTACAGAAAGGAAGGGAGAGGGAGAGTCAGAAACATCGATGAGAGAGAAACATTGACAAGCTGCCTCCTGCACACTCCCTATGGGGGATGTGCCCGCAACCAAGATATGTGCCCTTAATTGGGATTGAACCTGGGACCCTTGAGCCCGCAGGCCGGCGCTCTATCCACTGAGCCACACCGGCCAGGGCTACTTGTACTTCATTTTCTTCATGCTGAGCCAGCCTGTGTTTCACACACGGCCCCTGTCAGCTCGGCCACACCCCACACCTGGAAGGGCTGGGGAGCCACACGTGGCGAGGGGCTGCTGCCCTGGGCCCGGCCGGCTGACACCACACTGTTCCCAGGTCCTCTTGTGTGTTGATTGGTAGCCCTGCGCACATCCGCTCGCCCGTAGCTCTCCGCCCACTGCCCGCCCTCCTGTAGCTCCCTCCGCACCCCCCCCCCCATAGCTTGCTGCCCTGCCCCCTGGGGTAGCCCTCCACCTCCGGCTCTCCCCCCCTCCCGCTGATCCGCGATCCGGTGGTTAAGCAGTCCGTCTTTATGCTTCGCAGCGCAACGACCGTTTGCTTATGACATCCTTATTACATAGGATTGATGTTTCACGTGTTGGTTTTGAGAGAGACACACACATCCACTTGTCGTTCCACGTGCTGACGCCTTCACGGCTCGCTTCTTGTAGGTGCCCTGACTGGGGGGGATCGAACCCACACAGCCTTGGCATATTGGGGGCGGGGGGGAGGGGGAGAGGAAGAGGAAATGGCGCTCTAACCACTGAGCCACCCGCCTGGGCCCGAAGCTCTTTAGGGCAGGGCTCTGCCCACTGGCATGACCTGCGTTGTCTTTCTCTCTTCCCCCCCTTCACCCTGTGCCCCCGCCCCCCTCCGCCCTCAGGAGTCCTGTGCCAGGATCCTCCTCTACCGAGGGGCCAGCAAGGACGTGAAGAACAACAACGGACAGACGGCCTTCCAGGTCCGGCTGTGGGGTCGGGGCTGTGGGATCAGGGTGGGGGGGTTTGGGGCTGTGGGGTCGGGGCTGTGGGGTCGGGGCTATGGGATCGGGGTCGGGGGGTTTGGGGCTGTGGGATCGGGGCTGTGGGGTCGGGGCTGTGGGATCTGGGCTGTGAGGTCGGGGCTGTGGGGTCGGGGCTGTGGGGTCGGGGCTGTGGGATCTGGGCTGTGAGGTCGGGGCTGTAGGGTCGAGGCTGTGGGGTCGGGGCTGTGGGGTCGGGGCTGTGGGATCGGGGCTGTGGGGTCGGGGCAGTGGGGTCGGGGCAGTGGGGTCCGGGCTGTGGGATCGGGGCTGTGGGGTCGGGGCTGTGGGGTCGGGGCTGTAGGGTCGGGCTGTGGGTTTGGGGCTGTGGGGTCCGGGCTGTGGGATTGGGGCTGTGGGGTCGGGGCTGTGGGGTCAGGGCTGTGAGATCGGGGTGGGGGGGGGTTGGGGGGGGTGAAGAATGCAGAGGGGTCAGGGAGGTGGGGCTCTTAGGCAAGCTGGGAGAGAGGAAGGAGGGCAGTTTCTGGGGTGGGGGTGGGGGGACGGGCAGAGGGAGCAGCCAGCCGGGGACCTGACTGCTTCCTGGCCCCCTCCCTGTGCCCGGGCCCCCCACCTCTCTGTGCCCCCCTCCAGGTGGCGGTGATCGCCGGGAACTTTGAACTGGGGGAGCTGATTCGAAACCATCGGGAGCAGGACGTGGGTGAGTGGGTGGGGCTGGGCCCCGGGGGGAGCCTGGGGCACTTGGGGGTGCGGGGTAGGGTCGGGGCGGGCGTCAGAGGACACGAAGCCGGGGGGGGGGGGGGGGGGGGGGGGGGGGGGGGGGGGGGGGGGGGGGGGGGGAGGGACTCAGGACTAGAATGAATGGTGCTGGGGGGCGCGAGGCGAGGCCCCCTACTCTCTCATCTCGCTCTTTCTCCCCTGGTGCCTCTCTCTCCACCTCCCGCCTCTGCCCCCTCCCCTCTGCCCCCCAACCCCGTGCCCTCTCAGTGCCCTTCCAGGAGTCCCCCAAGTACGCGGCCCGGCGGCGGGGACCCCCGAGCGCGGGGCTGACGGTGCCGCCCGCGCTGCTGCGCGCCAACAGCGACACCAGCATGGCGCTGCCCGACTGGATGGTGTTCGCCGCCCCGGGCGCCTCGTCCTCCGCGGCCCCCGCGCCCGCGCCCGCGGCCCAGGCCCAGGCGCAGCCCGCGGCCCCCGGCGCCAAGCTCAGCACCGGGACCCTCCGCAGCGCCAGCAGCCCCCGGGGCGCCCGGGCGCGCTCCCCGTCCCGCGGGCGGCACCCCGAGGAGGCCAAGCGGCAGCCCCGTGGCCGCCAGGTAGGAGGGCTCAGCCCCGTCCCAGGACAGAGCCCAGCCCGGGGGGTCCCCCCAGAGCCGCCGCCCCGCCCCAGGCCAGCTCGGCTGTCTGCCTTCTGTCCCCCCAGCCCCCCTCCCCCACCATCAACCTCCTGTCCCCCAGGCCTCTAGGCCTCAACCCCCTTCCTCCCCACCCTGGAGAGGGGAGGGTGTATGAGCCGGTCCCCAGTGCACCTGCTCCACGCCAGGGGCCTGGGGGGGGGGACCCCAAAGAAACGTTGCTTCTAGCCCCTGAGAACAGATAGAGAGGCGGGGTGAGGTGAGAGCAGGGATGGGGGGACAGGTGAGGTGTCTGAGTCTGGAGGCTAGTGGAGGAGGAGGAGGAGGAAGAGGAGAAGGAGAAGGAAGAGAAGGAGGGAAAGGAGGAGGAGGAGAAGTGGGGAGGAGGAGGAGGAGAAGGAGAAGGAAGAGAAGGAGGGGAAGGAGGAGTGGAGAGGAGGAGGAGGAGTGGGGAGGAGGAGGAGGAGAAGGAGGAGTAGGGGAGGAGGAGGAGGTGTGGAGAGGAGGATGAGGAGGAGTGGAGAGGAGGAGGAGGAGTGGGGGGGAGGAGGAGGAGAAGGAGGAGTGGGGAGAAGGGGGGGGGAGTGGAGAGGAGGAGGAGGAGGAGTGGGGAAGAGGAGGAGGAGTGGGGAGGAAGAGGAGGGAGTGGAGAGGAGGAGGAGAAGTGGGGAGGAGAGGAGGAGTGGGGAGGAAGAGGAGGAGTGGAGAGGAAGAGGAGGAGTGGGGAGAGGAGGAGGAGTGGGGAGGAAGAGGAGGAGTGGAGAGGAAGAGGAGTGAGTGGGGAAGAGGAGGAGGAGTGGGGAAGAGGAGGAGGAGTGGAGAGGAGGAGGAGGAGTGGGGAGGAGGAGGAGGAGTGGGGCGGAGGAGGTGTGGGGCGGAGGAGGAGGAGGAGTGGAGAGGAGGGAGTGGAGAGGAGGGAGGAGGAGGAGGAGGAGGAGGAGGAGGAGTGGGCGGAGAGGAGCAGAGAGGCCACTCAGGCAGGGTGGGGGGGGCTGGCAGAGGAGGGAGAGGGGTCCGGCCTGCAAGCTCTGAGGGCGTGGGAGGGAGGAGACCATGGGCCTGGGAATGCCGGGCGGGGGGCCTGGACCCCAGGCCTGAGGAGGCCTCACTGGTGAGCAGCGATTGGGGGAGGGGGTGTGGGGGTCAGGGGGCCTGCAGGCCTGGGGGAGGGCAGCGCCAGGAGCCAGGAAGCAGGGAAGGGCCTGGGGGGCGGCGGCAGGGAGAGGGAGCCCCATTGCCCCACCCCCCCTTCCCCGGACCCCAGCGCCGGGACACCCACTCACACCCCCGCCCCCACCCGACGCCCCACGTCCTCCTGCCTCTCCCGCCCTCTGCGCGCAGCTCCAGCGGGACGCCCCGGGAGCCGGCCGGCGGCACCGGGGGCTCCGGGGGGCCCGGGGGCTCGCTGGGCAGCCGCGGGCGGCGCCGGAAGCTCTACTCGGCGGTGCCCGGACGCTCCTTCATGGCGGTGAAGTCCTACCAGGCCCAGGCCGAGGGCGAGATCTCCCTGAGCAAGGGCGAGAAGATCAAAGGTGAGCGGGCGCGGGCCGGGTGCGCGAGCCCAGCACTCAGGGCGGCGGACAGGCCCCGCAGCCCTAGGATGTTCCGTGCGCCCGCGGGGAGGCCCCGGGGCGCCCCCTGTGCCTGGAGGAGCGCAGCGTGTGACCGGGGCGATGCGGGCGGGAGGCTGCGGGCCCTGGCACCCGCCGGGCACAGGAGCAGCTCCCGGCCTGGCCTCAGGCACTCGGGACCCTGCAGGGGGTGGAGGATGCATCCAGCAGTTGGGGGACCAGAGGCCCAGGCAGGGGAGCCCCCGGTCAGGGGTCCCCGGCTGTGCCCGTCCCCCCAGTCTCTCCGGCCTCCCCTCCTGCCTCTGCCAGGTCTTCCTCTGAGAAACCGGTGGTGCCCGCTGGCAGGGCTCTGCTGAGATTGGGGGGGGGGGGGGGTGTGCAGCCGGGTCCAGGCCCAGGGCTCCCCTAACGGGGACTGTTTCGTTTCGTTTTGTTTAGATTTCATTTTTTTAAAGGTAATTTAAAATATATATTTTATTGCCCTAACTGGTTTGGCTCAGTGGCTAGAACGTCAGCCTGCAGACTGAAGGGTCCCAGGTTCGATCCCGGTCAAGGGCATGTACCTTGGTTGCGGGCACATCCCCAGTAGGGGGTGTGCAGGAGGCAGCTGATCAATGTTTCTCTCCCATCCATGTTTCTAACTCTCTGTCCCTCTCTCTTCCTCTCTGTAAAAAATCAATAAAATATATTTAAAAAAAAAAAAAAATATATATATATATATATATATATATATATATAAAATTTTTTATTGATTTTTTACAGAGAGGAAGGGAGAGGGATAGAGAATTGAAACATGGATGAGAAACATCAACCAACTGCCTCCTGCACACACACACCCCCCCCCCCCAGGGATGTGCCCGCAACCAAGGTACATGCCCTGACCGGAATCGAACCTGGGACCCTTCAGTCTGCAGGCCGAGGCTCTATCCACTGAGCCAAACCGGCTTCGGCATTGTTGATTTTTGTGTGAGAGGGAGAAGCATGGATCGGCTGCCTCCCATGTGACCCCTGGCTGGAGGCCGAGCCGGCAATTTAGGTTCAGGAACAGGTTCAACCCGCTGAGCCACCCAGCCAGGGCGAACAGGGACTGTGGATATAGGGCCCTGGCCAGCACACTGCGGCTCGCGAGCCACACGCGGCTCTTTGGCCCCTTGCGTGTGGCTCTTCCACAAAAACACCACGGCCTGGGCGAGTCTAGGTTGAAGAAGGGGCGTTAGAAGAAGTCCAAGTTTGTTTAAAAAATGTGGCTCTCACTAGAAATTTCCACCATTGTCCTGTGGATAGTTGGCTCTGTGGACGAATGAGTTTGCCGACCCCTGGAAAAGGTTGCCAGGCGCCCCCACGGCCGCCTGGACGGGCTGGTGACTGTCCTTGGGCAGCACGGGGCTGGGAGATGGGACACCGCAGGCGTGTGGTTCACTGGGGCTTGGGGTGCGACTCTTTGCCCAGCTCCCGGCTGCCGAGGAGCTGAGGAGGATAGAGGTTGAGGGCCCGGCTGCTGGGGTTCAAATCCCAGCCCCACCCCCTCCTAGCCGGGCGGCCTCGGGCACAGGATTTCTCTGGGCCTCAGTTTGCCCATCTGTAAAATGGGTCCCCTTGGGAAGCCAAAGGGAATCGCCTTCCCAGGTGCCACGTGCAGCCATCGGCGTCACCGGGGACCCCTCCATGCCCCACACTCGGAGGAGAAGGACCCCGGCCGCCGGGGGAAGCCGGGCGGGTTCTCCATGGGGGAGAGTGTGTGTGGGCCTGGGACCGGGGCCTTGGGCTGGGGGTGCGATGGCACCTGTTTTGTGCTCCGTCTGCCCGCGGCCTGAGGTCACAGGGCGTCGGTCTCTGGGTGGCTAGGGCCCGGCTTCGTGAGGTGTGGAGCACACCAGAGGCCTCAATGCGCACCTCCTGAATGAACGAATGAATGAATGAATGAATGCAAGAGCTAATGGTGGGGACCAGGCAGCGTGCAGGGAGTGGGGAGGAGGGAGAGAGAGAGACAGGAAGTATGTGTGTGTTCGCGGGGGTGGGAGGGGTGTGGACTGTGATTTGGGGTGAGGAGGAAGAAGGGGAAGCTGGGGGCGGGGGTGAGGGGCCTTGCGGGCGGGCAGAGGCCGGGGCGGTATCCTCCGTGCCTCTTTCTGAGCTCCAAGCTCCAGCCCACCGCGCAGGCAGAGCACACCCGGCCCCGTGGCTCACATCCTTCCCTTTCAATAAAAGGCACGTCCCTGCCTCCAAGCATTCCCTCAGCCGCCATGTCCCTGTGTCTCGCCTCCTCCCGACGAGGTAGCCAGGCTCCCTCGGTGCTCAGGGTCCTGAGCCCGGCCTACAAGGCCCACCCTGCCCCCCTCCCCCCATCTCACGCCACTTCCTCGCCCACAAGATCCAGGGACCCACCCCGTCCTTCTTGCCATTATTCTTCGAATGCCCTAACCCCGTGGTCGGCAAACTCATTCGTCACCAGAGCCAAACATCAACAGAACAAAGATTGAAATTTCTTTGGAGAGCCACATTTTTTAAACTTAAACTTCTTCTATATATGTGTGTATATATATATATATATATATATATATATATATATATATATATATATATATTTAATATATTTTATTGATTTTTTACAGAGAGGAAGAGAGAGGGATAGAGAGTTAGAAACATCAATGAGAGAGAATCATCAATCAGCTGCCTCTTGCACTACCCCCACTGGGGATGTGCCCGCAACCCAGGTACATGCCCTTGACTGGAATCGAACCTGGGACCTTTCAGTCCGCAGGCCCATGCTCTATCCACTGAGCCAAACCGGTTTCAGCTAAACTTAAACTTCTTCTAACGCCATTTCTTCAACATAGACTCACCCAGGCCGCGGTGTTTTTGTGGAAGAGCCGCACTCAAGGGGCCAAAGAGCCTCGTGTGGCTCCCGCGCCGCGGTTTGCTGACCACGGCCCTGAACCCTCTCCAGACCAAGCCCTTTTCGTATGCTGTTCCTCCTGCCTGGACAGCCTTCCCTCCCTCTCCCTGCCTCCGCCACTCAGGGACCTTCATCCTTCCTGGGCCCCTTGACCGGCCAGTGCACATGCTCCCCTCTGCCTGTCTCCGGAGACCCTGTCTTTCCCCCCTGCCCCCCCTCAGTGCGTGCCCACCTCGATTTCCGGCGGTGAGGCCTCCGGTAGGCTTCCGCCTCCAGGGGGCGCCCGTGTGGAAGCTGCGTGAGGGCAGGAATCACACCCGTGTGTCCCACGGCTCCACCTGGCGTCCGCGCGGAGGCCTGACTCACGACCGGCCCTAAATAAACCTCAGCTCAGGGAGCCAACGACCGGTGCCAAGGCTGCCCACAGGCCCGGCAGAGCCAGCCAAGAGCCCAGACGCCCGGCGCCCCGTCCCCCGTGCTGCCGCGACCTTGAGCGTCTCTCGGTGTCATTTCCCAGCTGCTCCCGGGGCAGGGGGCCCGCGCAGGGGAAAGCCCCATCGGGCGGCGGCCCGGCTCAAACCCTACCACGGCCGGCGCCTTCTCTGGGCGAGGGGCTTCTCTGTACAGCGTTAGCTGCTGCTGCTGCTGCTTCTTTTTTAAAAAAAATATATATATTTTTTTTATTGATTTTTTACAGACAGGAAGAAAGAGGAATAGAGAGTTAGAAACATCCATGAGAGAGAATCATCGACCAGCTGCCTCTTGCACACCCCCTACTGGGGATGTGTCCACAACCAAGATCCATGCCCTTGACTAGAATCAAACCCGGGACCCTTCAGTCCCCAGGCTGATGCTCTATCCACTGAGCCAAACCGGTTTCGGCTTTTTCTTCTTTTTTAAAAAATATATTTTTATTGAGGGAGAGCTGGATACACACACGCTGTCCCGGCCTCAGTCACTGAACGCCAGTGTGTCCCAGGCTGTTGCTAACCGTGTGCCGGGGGCTTAGGAGGGAGGACCGGCAGGACGGGCCCTCCCAGGCCTGTGCCGTAGAGAGAAGAAAAGGGGACTCTCATCCCTGCTCCCTTCTGGAGGGGGGGAAGCAAAGAGAGGCAGAGGGGAGGGTCTGGGAGCAAATGACACAAGATGAAGTGGCAAGGAGACTGTGGGAGGGGGCAGGGGCAGGAGGGGCAGGGATGGGGCTGCCTGGGAGGGTTTAGGCCAGTGGTCGGCAAACTCATGAGTCCACAGAGCCAAATAGCAACAGGACAACAATTGAAAAATTTATATATATATATATATATATATATATATATATATATATATATATATATATATATATATTGATTTCAGAGAGGAAGGGAGAGGGAGAGAAAGATAAAAACATCAAGAGAGAATCACTGATCTGCTGCCTCCTGCACGCCCCCTACTGGGGATCGAGCCCGCAACCCGGGGATGTGTCCTTGGCCGGAATCGAACCTGGGACCTTTCAGTCTGCAGGCCAACACTCTATCCACTGAGCCAAACCAGCTAGGGCGCGATTGAAATTTCTTTGGGGAGCCACATTTTTTAAACGTAAACTTCTAACACCACTTCTTCCACATAGACTCGCCCAGGCCGTGGTATATTTTGTGGAAGAGCCACACTCAAGGGGCCAAAGAGCTGCATGTGGCTCGAGAGCCACAGTTTGCAGAACACGGGTCTTGGGGAAATGACAGAACAGCTGAGCTGCGACCGGTTCCCAGGGGAGATGAGGGCCACTCGTGGACGTGTCCCTACCTGGGGGGCGTGGCATGGGACACGCCCTCTTTGCCCGGGGCCTCTGGGCATCCCCATCGGGTCCGGAAAGCTAGGCATGCTTCCCTCAGCCCTTCCTCGGACACTTAAATTTTTGTTTATTGGTTTTGGAGAGAGGAAGAGAGAGAGAGAGAGAGAGAGAGAGAGAGATTTGTTGTTCCACTTACGGATGTATCATTGGTTGATTATCGCGTGTGCCCTGACCGGGGATCGAACCCACAGCCTTGATGTATCAGGACGCCGCCGCTCTAACCAGCCGAGCTCCCAGGGGAGGGAATTGTGGGCCTGAATCGTGGGAGGGTTGTGCCTCGGTGAGCTGGGCTGGGGCTCCGTGGACACCGAGAAAAGCTTGCATGTTCCTGCTCCCCACCCAGTGCTGAGCATCGGGGAAGGAGGCTTCTGGGAAGGCCAGGTCAAAGGTCGCGTCGGCTGGTTCCCCTCCGACTGCCTGGAGGAGGTGGCAAACCGCTCCCAGGAGGGAAAGCAAGGTACGGGGGGGAGCTGGGGCTGCCTCCGATTTACCCGGGGGGCTCGCCCAGTCCTTCCCTCCCCTCCTTTCCAGGCGGGGAGGGTGCCGGGGGGAGGGGAGAGGCTCGGGCCAGGGGCCTCAGGGGTGGGCTCGTGGTATCATAGCGAGTGAGGGCCAAGGTCACCCCTTGTCCCGCCCGCAGAAAGCCGCAGCGACAAGGCGAAGAGGCTGTTCCGGCATTACACGGTGGGCTCCTACGACAGCTTCGACGCCCCAAGGTAAATGTCCCTGCACCCTCACAGCGCCCCCTGCGGGTGGGGAAGGCAGAGGTCCCCAGCCTGCCTGGCTCAGCAGCTGCTGAACATGCTCAGCCCTGGGGTAGCCAACCACCAATGGGGTGGGCCTGGCGGGGTGGGGAGGGGTGGGGGGCGTTGCCTGGGGGCCCCGGATCCCGTGTGTATGACTGGCTGCCTGCCCGGGCTCCTCCTTCTCGTGCCTCGTCTCTGTGTGGTCACGTGCTGTGGAACCGCATGCACCCCATGCCTGGCCCCGGGTGTGGGCGGGGCCAGGCCAGGCGGGTGGGGGCGGGCAGGGGGCGCTCTGACACCTTTCCCCTCCCTGGCTGCTGGCTGGCTTGCTTCTGAAGCTTGATGGATGGGATTGGCCCAGGGAGGTGAGAGGGGAGGTGGGGAGGAGGGGCGGGACGCGGGGGAGTGGGGGGGAAGTCAGGCACGGGAAGGAAGGGGTGCCTGGGGCTTGTGGACGTGTGTGCGCGCGTGTGCACGACCAGCACTGGTTCCGAGCGCCCCTGAACGGTCTCCCCGCGTGTGTCCTTGCCCGTGTGTCTCTGTGGGTGTGCATGGCACGTGTCCGCACGCATGTGTGACGGGGGGGGGGGGGGGCGGCTGGATGTATAGCCCGGGCGGAGGGCCTGGCCCGCCGACAGGGGCGTGTTCCGGGGCCGCCCCTTACGGCCGCAGGACACGAGGCTCGCGGTGCAGCTGGCTCTGCACGTCTGAGGACGAGGGCGAGTGTTTCTCGGGATGGCAGCATGTCTGCCCGCGGCGTGTGGGCTGGCGGGTCTCAGCACACGTCCGTCCCCCTCCACGCATGTCGCTGTGCAGGCCGATTCGCAGCCCCTGTGACCGTGCGCATGTCTTTGCATCCGCCTGACTGACTGCAGTTCAGGGCCTAGGGTGCTGCGGGGGAGGCCGGGGGGGGGGGGGGGGGGGGACGGGACTCTGGGACTTGGGCTTCCCGAAGGGCCAGGCTGTGCGGGAGGGGTGGTCCTCATTGGGCATCCAAGATGACACCCGCCCTTGTCCCTCCCCCCACCCCCAATCAGGGAAGGGTCTCCCTGTTCGTAGCACCCTTCCATTAAATGTGTCCAAACCTCCGTGTCTGTGTCCTGCCAGTGGGGATGGGGTGGGGTGGGGAGGAGGAGGAGGAGGAAGGACGAGGTGGGGAGAGGGGGGGGGGCTGGGTTGCCACCCTGCGCCCCAAGTGTCAGAGGCGCTGGACCATGGTTGTGCGTCTTCGCCTGGCCCGTCTCTCCGCTCTGGGCACCGGGTGAGTATGGAGGTCCTCCCCACCCCAGCCTCCTCCCATCAGCCTCTGCTTCTTGTCTCCCGTCAGTGTCACCCTGGGCCTCTCCTCGGCCTTGGCGTCGGGGGCCACTTGCTCTGCGTGGCCAGATGGGGGCGGGTCCCCCTGGCCCTCGGCTGTCCTGTGGGTGCTTCCCCTCCCCTCCTTCTCCATGCCCTGTGCCCCTGGAATGTGTTGTGTGTGTGTGTGGTGTGTCCCAGCCTCCTGCCTGCCCTCTCCTGCCCTGCCCTGCCTGACCCTGTCCTGTCCTGTGTGTGCGCCTTGCATCCCACAGGAGCTGGGGGTCCGCCCCCCTCACCTGGCCTGTGCGCCCTCTCTCCTCTCCCTTGTGTCCCCCAGGAGGTGAAGTGTGGGTACGCCCCTCCGCCTGGGGTTCTTTGAGGGGAGGGTTGTGTCTCTCTCCCTCTCTCTCTCTCTCTCTCTCTCTCTCTCTCTCTCTCTCTCTCTCTCTCTCTCTCTGCCTTGGGGCCCGGTCTGAACGTCCTCACCTTCCCTTCCCGGCCCCTTCCAGATTGCATTGGGGTGCCTCTGTCTGTCCGCCTGTGGTGGGGTGGGGGGCTGTCTCTCTCCCCGCGGGGTCCCTGCCCTGGGGAGCGGGCTCGGGTGCAGGGGCGCGCGGTCTCCAGGCATCTTGTGCGCGCGCTGTGTGTCCCTCTCCGGCTCTCCCTCGCTCTGCACCTGCGCGCGCCGGAGAGCTCCGGAGGGAGAGGGGGTGAAGGGGGGGCCCCCCCAGACCGGAAGTGCCTCCCTCCCCTCCCCCCCGCGCCTCGCCCCTCCCCCTCCTCCCGCCAAGGGGGCCCCGCGCTCCCCTCCCGGCCCCCGCCCCCCGGCCCGGCCCGGCCCGGCCCCCTCCGCCGCCGCCGCCGCCTCAGGCGCAGGACGCCAAGGGGTTAAGCCTCGGCCGCCGCCGCCGCCGCCGCCGCCGCCGCCGCCGCCGCGGAGCGGGGAGCTGTCCGCGGTGCTGAAGCTCCGCCGGCGCCCGCGGCCCCTGCGCTCCGCGGCCGCCCGCCCCGCGCCCCGCGCCCCGCGCCCGGCATGTGAGCCCCCGGCCCTGCCCTCCCCGCCGCGGGGGGGTGCGCGCCCCCTCCCCCTCCCCCTCCCGGCGCGGGTCAGCATGAGGCGGGGCCTGGGGGCCCGGACACGGGGGTTCGGCCGAGCGGGGACGGGGACTCGGCGGCGGCGGCGGCGGCGGGGGCGGCCGGGACCCGGACCCGGAGCCGGGCCAGGGCCGCGGCGGCCGCGATGGCTTTGTCTGCGCTCGGCGGCGGCGGCGGCGGGGGGCTCGGGGCCGGCCCCGGCGGGGGCTCCCTCCCGCAGCCGCCCCCCGCGCTCTCCTCCAGCTGGCCGGCCCTGGGGCCCCGGCGGCGCAGCGTCTGGTACATCTACAGGTACGAGCGCTCCGGGCCGGGCTGGGCGGCGGGGCCCGGCGCCGGGGGGCCCTTCCCCGCCGCTGCCTCCTCCCTCCGCCTCCCCCAGGCCGCCCCCCTCCCCTGCCGCCCCCCCAATCTTCTCCGAACGTAAACCCTTCTCCATCCTCTCATCCTTTTCCTGGGCCGCGCACGGCCTCCCCCCGCCCCCCACTACCCCCTCACAGGCCCTTCCTGGTCCCCCTCAATCTCCCTCCCCAAGATCTTCCCCCCCAGATAGGCCCTCCAAACGGGCCCCACTTTGGGGTCTGGGGCCCATTTGCCCTTTCTGTCTCCCCCCCTCTCCGTCAGCGCCCCCACTCCCTGGAGTCCTCCCCTTGGGGAGCCACAGTGGCTCTCCCCGAGGCGCCTGTACCCCAGGCCCCTGCGCCTCTGATCCCCGTTCCCCCTACACCCCTTCCCGGAGTGGGCAAGTCCCCCCCCCATTCATACCCCGTCTCTCTTCCATTCACAGCCACCCCCCCCTCGCCCCCCAATCACACACGCATCTCGCCCGGCGGCCTGCTCTCCCCTCCGCTTTTTCCGCTGCGTGTCACTGTGCGACTGTGCGTGTGTCAGTGTGCATGCGTGTGTGTGACGGCCTGCAGCTGTGTGTGAGAGGGGGAGAGGGAGAGGGAGGGAGGGAGAGTAGGCCGGGAGACGGTGGGCTCCCAGCCCACCCCCCAGCTGTGTCCATCTGTGAGTCCCTGTTTGACGGCGTCTGTCTGTCTCGGTGTGACTTGGAGTGACCGAGAGAGACTGCCTGGGGACTGCGTGTGTGTGTGTGTGTGTGTGTGTGTGTCCCAGGCACTGCGGCTCTTTCCCCACACCCACCCTCCCGTGCCAGGCCTGCCCCCCCCCTCCAGCCCTCTGTGTCTCTGCACCCCTCCTCCCTGCCCCCAGGGGGCTGTGCTGTGAGGGGCACGTGTGTGCGGCCATGGCTGAGCTTCTGCACGGGGAGCTGCATCTGCTGTGTGTACCCCTTCCCGGCGCGGAGGGGGGCCGCCTCCCAGCACGGGGACCTCCGCGCCCGCCCCGGAGGTGCCCGCGGAGATGGGTACACGGGGAGGGGCCGAGGGCCAGAAGGCTGTGGGCTCCTGAGTGCGAGAGGGACCTCCGGGTGGGGGCGGGAGGAGTGGACGCTGCTGCAGTCCCCGCGTGTGGGATCCGGGGAACAAGAGCCGGCCGCTGCGGAGCTCCGAGGCCCCTGGGGCGGCCGCGGGATGGCCGGCGGGGGGTGGGGGGCGCGGGAGGGAGAATTGTGTGTGTGCCTGCCAGCAGGTAGTCAGCAGCACGGATCATGAATGGGGTGCTGCGTGGGTAGCGAGCCTGGAGCAGGGGGTGGGGCCCGCGGGGCCGGGCGGGAGGGTGTCAGGGCGGAACGACGGGGCACAGGGAAGTGGGGGAACGGGACGCCGGAGCCGGAGCGTGGGGGGCGCCGCGCGGAGGGTGCGAAGCAATGGGGTGAGGAGGGAACGCAGGACCGGGAGGGGGGTGGGGGTGGGGTGGAGGCTGCGTAGACAGAGGGAGCAGGAGATGCAAATGAAATGCAGCTGCGAGGAGCAGGAGGCGCAGGCAGCGGCGGGGAGAGGTGTGTGATGGAGTGAGTGGAGGATGCAGGAGGAGCAAGAGGCGCTCTCAGATAAAAGGGGGGGGGCGGGGGGCGGGGGGACCAGGGAGTATGAGAGGGACTGGGGGTGCTGTAGGGGACACAGTGGGGTTCATGCAGAGGTGCAGGAGGACGTGGGCAGGCTGAGGGCAAGGGAGGGGGAGAAGGGGGAGAAGGGGGGGAGGGAGAGGTCATAGGAATCTGAGGAGGACACTTGGGAAAGGGGGTGGGGCGTACCCATCTTTGGGAGGTCATGGGGAGAGGCGAAGGGGCGGCCCCCGGTGTGAGGAGGGCTGATGGTGGGGGGTTCTGGTGGAGGGGAGCTGTCAGATGACACGGAGGAGCAGGGAGCGAGCTGCAGAGACGGGGGACGCACAGGCGTGAGGAGGGGGTACACAATCTCAGGAAGCCCCACGGGGCAGGAGGGCAGTGGGAGCTCAAGGAGATGGCGGTGGGGTGAGGGAGGCCCCACGTAGAGCAGGGACGGGGTGCGAGAGTCACAGGGGTGGGGAGGAGAGAGGAGCATGTGTGTGACGAGGATGCATAGCGGGGGGGACAGAAGGGGTGCGGCGATGACCTGGGGGTGTTTGGATGTGACTGGGGTATATGGATTGCCTGCTGGGGGGTTCAAGTCCTGGCTTTGACGCTCTTCTAGCTGCTGTGGTTTTGGAGCAAGCGATTTCTCTGTGCCTCAACGTGCCTCATCTGTAAAATGGGAACAGTCACGGCCCACCCCTCTCCCCCCGGGGTGCTGTGAGGACTGAATGAATAAATCAGCAGGAAGTGCTTGGAACACGGTCTAGCCTTCGGGAGCCGCTGGGTGTAACTGCCGCCCGCTGTTGTGCTGTCGGCCTAGCCTGGGGGGACGTGCAGCCCCCGGAGGGGCACGTGGAGTGGGTGGGGGGCAGGTGCGTGTGGCTTGGGGTGTCCGGGTGCTGCGGAGAGAGTGGAGGCTGCGGTACCGCCGTCTGTCCCCCGGGCGTCTCCCTGGGGGGTTATTGGAGAAGGTCATCCACTCTGTGACCTCGGGCCCATTGCTTACCCTCTCGGAGCCTCTGTTTCCCGACCCGTCAGCCCTCGCACCCACCTGGGGGCCTGGCTGTGGAGACAGCTGAGCCATTTTGCTTGCGAAGGCTCCAGGCACCGCCTAGCACACAGCAAGGGCTGCTCCTTGGCGGGCGCTGGCCATGGGGCTTGGTTTCCTGCAGTAAATGGGAGGCTGGGGTGTGTGGGGGAGGCTGGGGTGTGGAGGGAGGGTCAGGATAACCAGGAGGTGGACCAGAGGTTCCCAGGGCAGGGAGAGGACTTGGGGAAGAAGGTAGGGGTTTGTGGCTGTAAGTGAGAAATAAAGGAGAGCCGGAGGGCACCACTGGCCCCTGGAGGTGGGTTGGGGGGGGGGGCTGGAGACCTAGAAGGGATGTGGGGGTCGCCAGGGCAGCAGGGCTCAGAGAGGGGGTCCCAGGGGGTGCGGTGGGGATAAGGGTGTCAGGGTGCATGCGTGGTGAGGAGCAGACAGCTTTGGCCTCTCCACCAGTTCCTGTCGGCCCTGTCCACTCGCTGTTTGGCCTCTCTCCCCTCCTATCTGTCCCTCCAACCCCCTCCTCTTCCCACTCCCCCTCCCCGCCTCCAGCAGCAAAGATGGCTGATAAAGGGCCGAATCTGGGATCAGGAAGGCGCGATGGGTGTGATGTGGGCACGGGTGCTGGACCCTGTGAACTTGAGCGAGGGCGGTGGCTGGGGTGAGTCTACCTGTAACACTCCTGGTGTGAGCTCAGGGGTTACCATGGGGGGCAGGGTGGGTGGAGGCAGGGCTGGCATGCCCCTGCAGGCGCAGAGCACACTGTCGCCGGGGTACACACGTCGGGATTTGACGGTGGAAGTCTTTGGGGATCCTGAGAATGTACAGAGGTGCTCGTGTGGCTGGCGGGGAGGGGGGGGGGTATCAAAACACAGGAGGAGCACGTGAGATATTCCTGGTGCATGCTGGGAAGTGTTGGGGGGGGGGCGTGCACTGAGATCGAAGTGAGGGGGCGTCATGAGCGGAGCGTCCTGGGAGGTGCGGGCTGTGACTGAAATACGCCGTTGTATTCAGGGAGGGCCGCTCCGCCGCGCAGTGTGGGCAGGTAATTGGTGAGCGCTCACTATTATTAGCACGTGCTGGGGCCGGTGGAGATCACAGGGAGATGTTGGGGGGTCTGTGTGTGCGCCGGGGCGGGGGGAGGGGAGGTCCCCACACAGCAGAGCCGGATGCCGGGGTGCAGCCGGCCGTGCGTTCTGCTTGCCTTGGCGTTCCCGGATGGGGTGGGAGCCGGGGTGTCTGGCTGTGCCTGCTGCACCCCGGGGTGCCTGGAACGGAACGGGTGTGCGATGTGGAGGTGCACGCGGGACGGTGAGGTTTGGGGGCCCGGACGGGCGGGCGGGCGGGCGGGCGGGCGCTGAGATACAGGAAATGTGTTTTTGGAGTGTCCTGGGTACATGAGCATTACCTACACGTGCGAGCAGGCCTTCGGGGCCGTGCTGAGACCACCCCCACCTCCACGGGGGATGGCATTTGCGTTTTGCCAGGACCCACCGGCTGGGCGCAGGAGGTACACTTGAGGCACAGCGGGGAACAGAGGCGTCCCGCTGTCCACAGGAACCTTCCGTGGCCACGGGATGGCCTGCCTCTGCGACGTCCAGCGTGGCGGCCACCGGCCTCACGCTGAAATGCGGCTAGTGAGACTGGGGGACTGAATGGTTCCATTGGACTTTTAATTAATTTGCATATAAATAGCCACATGCCGCTATCTAGCGGCCACCATATTGGACAGTGCCGAATAAGCAATGTGACAGAATGCTTGGGGACCTGGGGAGGTGTTGCTATAGCATATATATATATATATATATATATATATATATATATACACCAAGTGGCCAGGTTATGATGATCTCTGAGCGCATAGTCATATGGCCATTCAGTGTGTGTGTGTGTGTGTGTGTGTGTGTGTGTTTATTTATTTATATATTTATTTATTTATTTATTTATTAGAGGCCCGATGCATGAATTCATGCATGGATAGGGTCCGGCCAGCCTGGCCAGGCGAAGGGGAGATGGCGGTTAGCCGGCCTGTCTGCTGGTCGAACTCCTGGTCGAGGGGACAATTTGCATATTAGCCTTTTATTATATAGGATAGACACGGAGTGGCCAGATTATTATGTGTTCAGAGATCATCATGATCTGGCCACTCAGAGATCATAATAATCTGGCCACTGTATATGTAGTCAAGGAGTTGAGAGAGGCATCATCAAAATAGACATGTCCTCTTGACTTAAAAACTTGACCGGAGACAGGGAAAGCATTTTACTGAGCGTGTTGGTGCGCTGGGCACCGTACTGAACACTACAGGTACTTGTCTGCCGCAGCATCATGGCAGATAGAGCCTGCTGTCACAGATGCCTGGCCAGCGTGACTCAGTGGCTGAGCATCAACTCATAACCAGGAGGTCACAGTTCGATTCCCGGTCAAGGACATATGTCCGGGTTGCGGGCTCTATCCCCAATGTGGGGCGTGCAGGAGGCAGCTGGTCCATGATTCTCTCTCATCATGGATGGATGTTTCTGTCTCTCATCCTTCCTCTCTGAAGTCAATAATATATATATATTTTTTAAAAGATGAGAAGCCAAAACAGGTTTGGCTCAGTGGATAGAGTGTCGGCCTGCGGACTCAAGGGTCCCAGGTTCGATTCCAGTCAAGGGCATGGACATTAGTTGCAGGCACGTCCCTAGTAGGGGGTGTGCAGGAGGCAGCTGGTAGATGTCTCTCTCTCATCGATGTTTCTAACTCTCTATCTCTCTCCCTTCCTCTCTGTAAAAAAAAAATCAATAAAATATATATATTTTTTAAAAAGATGAGGAAACTGAGACCCACACGGTGCAAGTCCAGGCTCAAGGTCACAGACAGGAAGTGGCGAGCAGGGGCTGGAGCCAGGCTGCCTGGGGGGGCCTGGCGCCCCGTGGGCTCGGGAGCCGCGTGCTGAATGGATGGGTGGATGGGCGCGGACGGATGAATGAGGAAAGAGTGAGTGGGAGAGCAGGCGCCCGGGCTCGCGGGGGAGGCACGGCAGCAGGAGCAGACGCAGCCGCTCCCAGTGGCTGAGGGCGGGCCTCGCTGGGATGAATGGTCCCGGAGCAGGGGCCTGGGCCACCGGGTCGCCGGTGGGGCCCGGCTCCCGGTCTCATGATCCCTTTTCCACCCACCCCGCCCCCGCCCCTCCCGCCGTCCCGGCCAGCGATTACATCATCAAGGAGAAGACGGTACTGCTGCAGAAGAAGGACAGCGAGGGGTTTGGGTTCGTGCTCCGGGGGGCCAAGGGTGAGTGCCGGGAGGGGGCTGGGAGGGAGGGGCTGGGGGGTGGCCAGGGGGAGGGACCCCGGCCCTCCCACCACCCCAACCCCAGGGTGCCGGTCGGTCCCTCCGCCGCCACGGCGAAGCCTCCTCCCGTGACTTGGGTCTGAGCCCATCCCCTGCTCGGCCTCTCCACCCCCCTCCCCTCCCCTCCGACCCCGCCGGCTCCTCCCCTCTGCAGCGCAGACCCCCATCGAGGAGTTCACCCCCACCCCGGCCTTCCCGGCCCTGCAGTACCTGGAGTCGGTGGACGAGGGCGGCGTGGCATGGCGCGCGGGACTGCGCATGGGCGACTTCCTCATCGAGGTGGGTCCCGCCCCCGGCCCCCCGCCCCCGGCGGGCCCGCCACAGACACCCCTCCCGGCCCCCGACCCCGGGGACAACCCTCAGGGCCCCTCGGGCTCCTCGCCGTCACCTGGCTGCCCGGGTGCAGGTTCTGCTTTGGCACCAGGCTCCCCAGCCCCTGCTTTCCGCAAGGATTTACTCCGAATGGCCTTTCTGAAGTGTCTCAAATGGTGGCAGGGCTGTCCCCCAGGTGGGCACGTCCTCTCTCTTATCCTCTCTCTCATCCTCTCTCTCTCTCTCTCTCTCTCTCTCTCTCTCTCTCTCTCTCCCCCATATTGGCACATCCTATCTCTCATCCTCTCTCTCTCATCCTCTCTCTCTCTCTCTCTCTCTCTCTCATCCTCTCTCTCTCTCTCTCTCTCTCTCTCCCATATGGGCACATCCTCTCTCTCATCCTCTCTCTCTCATCCTCTCTCTCTCTCTCATCCTCTCTCTCTCTCTCTCTCTCTCTCTCTCTCTCTCTCTCTCAATGTGAGCGGACAAAGGGAAAGAGAGGGGAGTGAATGGAGTGGGGTCAGTCCCTTCCACAGCCCCGAGGCCAGGAGAGTTACAGGAACAGGGAGGTGGTGGGGGGGGCGGGCTCGCCAGGACAGAGGGTGCTGGGGAGGGCCCGAGGGAGGGAGGAGAGGGCCCGGGGGCGGGAAGCACCCCTCCCTCACCTCCCGGTGCTGCAGGTGAACGGGCAGAACGTGGTGAAGGTGGGCCACCGCCAGGTGGTGAACATGATCCGCCAGGGCGGCAACACGCTGATGGTGAAGGTGGTGATGGTGACCCGGCACCCGGACATGGAGGAGGCCGCCCACAAGAAAGGTGAGCCCGCCCTTCCGGGCCCCGGCCCTCCTGGGGAGAAACTGAGGCAGGAGCTTTCGTCGCTGCCGGTGGCGGCTCTCCGAGCTCCGGGGGCGCGCTGCGGTGGTGGCTGTGGGGGGGAGGGATGTGTCCCGGGGCTTCCCCCCCCCCCCACGCTGCTGAGGCCTGACCCCGACCGACCGACCAACCGACCGACCGTCCCCTTTCTAGCACCCCAGCAGGCTAAGCGGCTCCCGCCCCCAGCCATCTCCCTGCGTTCCAAGTCCATGACCTCAGAGCTGGAGGAGATGGGTGAGCCTGCGGGGCTGCCAGGGCCCAGTGTGAGGGCGAGGGGCCGAGGGGGCGGGCGTCCTCGAGTCTGTTAGTGTCGTTAGTGACCAGGGCTCCTCGTCCTCCTCCTGTCCCCCCCCCGTCCACGTCCACGTCCACGTCCACGGGCCAGGGATCCTCGTCCTCCTGTCCCCCCCATCCACGTCCACGTCCACGTCCACGTCCACGTCCGCGGGCCGGGCTCGCTCCGGCTTGTGCGTGTGTGTGTCGCTGGGAAAGGGGCGTCTGAGAGTCGACTTTCTCTGTCCTCTTGCATTTGTCTCTTTGTGGGGGTCTCTCTCTCTCCCTCCCACCCCATTCCGGGTCTGAGTGTCCCACGCTGCAGCGGCGAGCCCCGTCTCCTGCCCCCTGGCCCCTCTCCATCTGCCCCACCACCTGCCACCAGCTGCCCCGCCCCCTCCCTCCAGGCAGGCAGCGTGGACGTGCCGGTCCGATCTCCACCGACAGGGGGCGGGCCAGGCAGCTGACAGCCCCGCCCCCTCGGGGCCAGGGGGGAGGCGGGCGATCCAGACAGGGGGCCCCTCGCCTCCCCCTGACGTCCTAACTCTTGGCTCCTCTGCTGCCTCTCCCCCGGGCTAGTCTCCCCCTGGAAGAAGAAGAGTGGTGAGTGGGCACAGGACTGGCGGGCGGGCCCCCATCCCGACCCTCCCCGCCCCGCCCCGGCCCCTCACTGCCCCCCAACTGCGCGTGCGCAGCCGCGGGGCCACGCCCCCACCGGCGGCCACGCCCACCGGGGCCACGCCCAGCGGCCGAGCGCTCCGCCCCGGGCGCCCTGGGCCACAGCCGCCTCCTTTGCCCACAGAGTACGAGCAGCAGCCGGCGGCGCCCGTGCCCAGCATGGAGAAGAAGCGGACCGTGTACCAGATGGCGCTCAGTAAGCGGCCCACCCTGCGCCCCCCGGCTGCCCAGGGGCCCGCCTGACTCCCATCCTGCTCCCCCATCCCGTGCCCCCTGCAGCCCTGGGTCCACTTTGACCCTCACCAGCCCGCTGACCATCCTCACACCCAGCTTTGCCCCCCTTTCAAGTCTAAGCTGCCATCTCCCACGATGGCACCCTCGCTGCTGCTGCTGCTTCTTCTTCTTCTTCTTCTTTTTTTAATATATTTTATTGATTTTTTTTTTTTTTTTTTTTTTTTTACAGAGAGGAAGGGAGAGGGATAGAGAGCTAGAAACATCGATGAGAGAGAAACATGGACCAGCTGCCTCCTGCACACCCCCCGCTGGGGATGTGCCCGCAACCAATGTACATGTCCTTGTCCGCAATCGAACCCGGGACCTTTCAGTCCACAGACCGACTGAGCCAAACCGGTTTCAGCTGCGCTCTCGCTTCTTCCCATGACTGGAGATTGTGTCTCCAATGGGGCTGCCCCCCTCTTCTCCTCCCCCCTTAATCACCACCCCCCCGTGGAGACAGGGGCCCTTTCCCGGTTCTCACCAGCCCCTGTGTGGGCTCCAGGCTGCTCGCGGCCAAAGCACCGCCATTTCGCCGTGTCCCACCCCTCTCTCCCTCCCCCAGACAAACTGGACGAAATCCTGGCGGCGGCTCAGCAGACCATCAGCGCCAGCGAGAGCCCCGGGCCCGGGGGCCTGGCCTCCCTGGGCAAGCACCGGCCCAAAGGCTTCTTCACCACCGAGGTAGGCGCGGGGCGGGGGGACCGGGGTCTCGGGGGAAGGCATCTGACAGGCGCACACGCCAGCCTGGAGCCACCATCCCTGTCCTTGCAAACGCTTCCCGGGGTCCACTCCTCCCACCCGCCCTCCGGGGCCTCCTTTCCCCTCTGCCCATCCTCTTCCTCCTCCTCGTCTCCCCCAGATCCGCCCCTGGTCCCCTCTCTCCGCCACTCTCCACTCCTGCTCCTCCTGCTCGCTCCCTCCTGCCCATCTCCGCCCCACCCAAATGGTCCCGGGAAGATAAGCCGGAATGATGGAGATCCTTGGCCCAGGCCCAGCACGCACTAGGTGCTCCACAAGTGGTCGCTGCTGAAACATTCATTAGGATCTCTGTCTTGGCCCTGCCCGCTTTTCCCTGCGAGGGAGGCTGGCTGGAGCCGTGTGGGTTGTAGGGGGGGACACTACCTTTTACACGGGTTACGTCATGCAACCCTTAGGAGCATCCCGTGAGGGCAATATTTTATTGCCAAAACCGGTTTGGCTCAGTGGGTAGAGCATCGATCAGCCTGCAGACTGTAGGGTCCCAGGTTCGATTCCGGGTCAAGGGCATGCACCTTGGTTGCGGGCACATCCCCAGTGGGGGGTGTGCAGGAGGCAGCTGATGGATGCTTCTCCCTCATGGATGCTTCTCTCTCTCCCTCACCCTTCCTTTCTGTAAAAAAAATCAATAAAATATATTTTTTCTTTTTAAATATATATTTAAAAATATTTTTACAGAGAGGAAGGGTGAGAGAGAAAGAAACATCCATGAGTGAGAAGCATCCATCAGCTGCCTCCTGCACACCCCCTACTGGGGATGTGCCCGCAACCAAGGTGCATGCCCTTGACTGGAATCGAACCCGGGACCCTTGAGTCCACAGGCAGACGCTCTATTCACTGAGCCAAACCGGTTAGGGTGGGAGCCTGATTTCAACCCAGGCAGTCAGGCCACTGGGTCCATGGCCCAGCCACCGCCCTCAGCCCTGCTCCTCCTGGTGGGGCCTGCCGGTCCCTCCTGGCTGTGGTCCCCACGGAGCTGGGCCCCTCCATGGGAGCACATTCCCCGCCGGTCCCTCCCCCCACCCTCCGGAGGTCACACCCTGCCCTGCCTCTCTCTCAGCAACATTTTTCTTCTCGGCCTAGGCTCTGCCCTCTGTCCCTGACCCCTGAACCCCCCTTCTCACAGGCCATACCCACCACCTGGTGGCCCAGGGGCCATTTACTCTGAAACTAGGTCCTTTGGCTTCTGGGGAGGTAGCGGGGGGCATGGACCCCTTTAAGGTAATGCTGTGAATGATGCTTGTCAAGGCATGGTGAGCCCTGGCCGGTTTGCTCAGTGGTTAGAGGGCTCGTCCTTGAACTGAAGGGTCTCAGGTTTGATTCCGGTCAAGGGCTCAATTGCTGGCCCTGGTCAGGACATGTGTGGGAGGCAACCCATCGATGCATGTCTCTCACATCAGTGTCTCTGTCTTCCCCCCTCCCTTCCACTCTCTCTAAAAGTCCATGGGAAAAAAATATCCACTGGAAAGGATTAACAAAAGCATACGGTCGCATACATGAGGTACCAAAAGAAGCCAGTGACTCCGAAATGCACTTACCAAAATATTTTTTTAAAATATATATATTTTATTGATTTTGTACAGAGAAGAAGGGAGAGAGATAGAGAGTTAGAAACATCGATGAGAGAGAGTCATCGATCAGCTGCCTCTTGCACACCCCCTACTGGGGATATGCCCGTAACCAAGGTACATGCCCTTGACCAGAATCGAACCTGGGACCTTTCAGTCCCCAAGCCGACTCTGTATCCATTGAGCCAAACCAGTTTCGGCTTACCAAAATATTTTGAAAAAGCAAATTTATGATCTAGTCCTATCAGTGCCTTTTTTTTGCAACGTTAGCCAGCAAGATCTGGTAGCGAACCTTACACTTCAACCTCAAAGACAGAGGAGCATAAAAAACCGTTTTGAGACGTTGTGGCCATGGCGATGGGGTTTGGTGATAGCCCTGATTTCTGTTGGGGATAGAGTCCCGGGTCTTGCATGGTTCCTGGCCTGCATTTCTAATTGAGGAAATGTTGCATTTTTTAAAAATACGTTTTTATTGATTTTTCAGAGAGAGAGAGAGGGAGGGAGAGGGGTGAGAGAGGAACATGATTGCTTGGCTGCCTCCTACACACCCCCTACTGGGGATCAAGCCCACAACCGGGGCCTGTGCCCTGACTGGGAATTGAACCAGTGACCTCTGGGTTCCTGGTTCAATGCTCAACCGCTGAGCATTTTAATTGGAGGATAATGACAAAATAAAAATAAAAATAAAGATGTAGTGTTTTCTCCCGTCCAAGTGCATAGGACCCCTGAAGTCTGTCCACAGTCCCCCGCTAAGGGTTTGACGGCCTATTCTAGAGGCTCTGGTACTTATACAAGAACCCAGTGCACGCCTAAACCGGTTTGGCTCAGTGGATAGAGCGTCGGTCTGCGGACTGAAGGGTCCCAGGTTCAATTTCGGTCAAGGACATGTATGTTGGTTGCAGGCACATCCCCGGGGGAGGGTGTGCAGGAGGCAGCTGGTCCATGTTTCTCTCTCATCGATGTTTCTAGCTCTCAATCCCTCTCTCTTCCTCTCTGTAAAAAATCAATAAAAATATATTCAAAAAACAAAAAACAGCCCAAGCCGGTTTGGCTCAGTGGATAGAGCGTCGGTCTGCGGACTGAAAGGTCCCGGGTTCGATTCCGGTCAAGGGCGTGTGCGTTGGCTGTGGGCACATCCCCAGTGGGGGATGTGCAGGAGGCAGCTGGTCGATGTTTCTCTCTCATCGACTTTTCTGGCTCTCTATCTCTTTCCCTTCCTCTCTGTAAAAAATCAATAAAAAATATATTTAAAAAAAAAACAACAATCTGGGGACCCCACGGTGACTTGTGCACCCCAGAGGCCCCACGGTAGCCCATCAGGCTCAGTGCCAAGCCTCCAATAACAGGCCAGGGTGTTCACAGGGCGACTCATGAAGCGCCAGGCAGCCAGGGGGCCACCCCCTCCCTGTGCCATTAACCGTGGTTGCAGGAGAGACGAAACCCTGGCCCCCAGGGGTTCACCGTCTGAGCGCCAAAGACACCCCCAGGTAGGGCCAAACACCTGCCAGTAGTAACACCCGCTGCCCCCCGCCCCCTGCCCGTCCGCCCCCCTCCCGACCCCCCCGCCATGGGGTCTTCCTTGGGGCCTCCCTCCCCTCCTGGTCCCGGAGGCCAGTGGTCGTTTTTCTGGCCGGACCTCCCCTTTTCCTCTCTCCTTCGGCCTGTCCCTGGGCCCTCCCTCTCACATGGCGGCTCTCTCCCTTCCTTCCCACCGGCCTCCCTGGTCGTCCCCACCGTGAGCCCCGATGTTTCTGGTCTCCTCTCTGGGCCCCTCTCCTGGCCTGTGGTCTTGTCCTCTGTGTGTCCGTCTCCCGTTTGTTTCAGCTTCTGTCTCCTCCTCACTCTCCCACGTGGAGCCCTCTGCTCGGGGCCAGAGGGGGCAGGTGGCCAGTGTGGCCTCTTTATATATATTTTTTCCTTTAAATTGATTTCAGAGAGCCCTAGCAGGTTTGGCTCGGTGGATAAAGCATTGGCCTGCAGACTGAAGGGTCCCAGGTTCGATTCCGGTCAAGGACACGTGCCTGGGTTGCGGGCTCCATCCCTGGTATGGGGCGTGCAGGAGGTAGCGGATCAATGATTCTCTCTCATCGTTGATGTTCCTATCTCTCTCTATCCCTCTTTCTTCCTCTCTAAAATCAATAAAAGTTTTTTTAAAAAATTGATTTCAGAGAGGGAGGAAGGGAGGGAAGGAGGGAAGGAGAGAGAGAGAGAGAGAGAGAGAGAGAGAGAGAGAGAGAGAGAGAGAGAGAGAGAGAGAGAGGGAAACATCCATGAGGTGAGAGCATCATTGATTGGCTGCCTCCTGCACGCCCCCTACTGGGGACATGCCTGCAACCAGGGTACATGCCCTTGACTGGAATCAAACCAGGGACCCTTCAGTCTGCAGGCTGATGTTCTATCCACTGAGCAAAACTGGTTAGGGCCCCTGATCATTTTTAAAACTACACTTTTATTGATTTCAGAGAGGTTGGGAGAGGGAGAGAGAGAGAAACATCAATGATGAGAAACAATCATCAATCGGCCGCCTCCTGCATGACCCCCCGCTGGGGATCTAGCCCAAACCTGGGCATGGGAATCGAACTGTGACCTCCTGGTTCATAGGTCAACACTCAACCACTGAGCCCTGCCGGCTGGGTCCTCTAATCGTTTTTTTAAAATATATATTTTACTGATTTTTTACAGCGAGGAAGGGAAAAGGATAGAGAGTTAGAAACATCGATGAGAGAGAGAAACATTAATCAGCTGCCTCTTGCACACCCCCTACCCTTCATCTCTGCTCCCCTGGGACCGCTCCAGCCCTCTCCATTCTAGGGCCTCTCAGCACTGACTTTCTCTCCTGCTCTCACGGGTGGCTTTTCTTTCCCATCGCTGTCACAATTCCTCTCCTGCCTCTCAATCTCCGTCTCTCCCCTCTCTGGACCTGAGTCCCTGTCTCTGACTCCCCCATCTCTCTCTTCTCTTCCATCTCGCTGTCTTATCTGTCTCTCCATCTGCCTCCCCCTCCAATCTCTCTCCCCGGACCCCTCCCAGGGGCTGTCTCCAGAGCGCGAGTTTCCTAGCCCATCCTCAGCCTCCGGCCGCTGTGTGTTCAGCACCGGGGCACAGACTCTGTCCCCGAGGCACCAGACCCACAGGCCACCCGCGAGGGGACACAGGAGGAGGCTGGGCCTCTGCACCACTGGCTGGGGTGGAGTCTGCCCGGCAGCCGGTGACGTCACGTTCGCCAGGCGCATCCCGATTGGCTGTCACCTCCACGCGCGCGGGAGAGGGTGCTGCCTGGTTGTTGGTTTGCTGATGGAGGTCAGCCCGTCCCACCTGGAGTCAGTCCGCCCCGTCCAGCAGGCAGTGCGCCTCCTCAGAGGCTGTTATGGCTCCTCTGTCAGTCCGGCATCCCCTCTGCCGCTCTGCCTCCTCATGACCATTATTTGATCCCTCCCTTCCAATTCGACATGTCCTCGGTCAGTTTGCAGATCGGATGCCTCTCTCTTCATTCTGCACCCTCTTCAGTTAGGGGCTCTGTTCCTCTGTCACTGTGGCTCCTCTTCTATCTCTCTGCCCCCCACACCCCCTGCGGCCGTCCCGCCGGCTCCCACCCCTCCCAGGCCCAGCTCATTCCTCCCCGCCTCGCAGCCATCCCCTGGCCCGTCCTCCCCGCCGGGAGTCCACGCGTGTTCTCTCCAGCCTGCTCCTGTCCCTGCGTCCCTTCTGACAGCCACATCCCTTCCTTGGCTCCTTGTATCCGCCTTCCCTCTTACTTTTTAACCTCAGCATTTTCTAGTCACTCCCCTCTGTTCTCCACAACGGCCCTGACACCTCCTCCTTACATACTGGCTGGCCTAGGTCAGTGGTCAGCAAACTGCGGCTCTCGAGTCACATGCGGCTCTTTGGCCCCTTGAGTTTTTAGCAAAGGCCAGCTAAGGAGGACCCTAATTACGTTAATAACAATGTGCCTGCCTATATAGTTTACGTTTCAAAAATGTGGCTCTCAAAAGAAATTTCAATCGTTGTCTTGTCGATATTTGGCTCTGGTGACTAATGAGTTTGTTGGCCACTGGCCTAGGACATGACCATCTCCTTGACCCATAGCCTCTTTCATGGCCATCAGAATGGGTGTAACCAACCCTAAGACACAGGGCTGAGGATTCAGTGAGGACTTAACACGTAAAACAGCCGGCAAAGTGGCTTGCCCAGAAATGGCCCCCTTCACTTCCTCTCTCTTTCTTCACCTCTCTCTCTCCATCTCTCTCTCTCTCTCTCTCTCTCTCTCTCTCTCTCTCTCTCTCTCTCTCCACCTATCTCTCTCTCTCTCTCTCTCTCTCTCTCTCTCTCTCTCTCTCTCTCTCTTCACCTCTCTCTCTCCATCTCTCTCCCTCTCTCTCTCTTTCTCTCTCTTCACCTATCTCTCTCTCTCTCTCTCTCTCTCTCCCCCCCCTCCATCTCTCTCTCTCTCTCTCTCTCACACACACACACACACAGCACCACCCCACACTCTCCTCCTTTGCGGGGTTCGGCTCCCTGATGCCACACAGAGCATTCTGAGCTGCAGGACAGGATGTTCGGCGGAAGCTTAGGGAGAAAGACTTCAGGAGGATGTCTGAGGAAAACATGCAGCCAAGTCCAGAAGAGTTGGCAGCTGAGAACCCTGCTCAGAGGAGATGAGAACTGGGGAGACCAGTCAAAGCAGGCACGCCTTCAGGGGCACAGAACTGGCGTCTGGCCTTCAGGCTGCCCCCTACCTGTGAGCGTGTGTCACTTCCATTCAGTCCTTCATTCTGCAAATATATATTTTTAAAATATATTTTATTGACTTTTTTTTTACAGAGAGGAAGGGAGAGGGATAGAGAGTTAGAAACATCAATCAGCTGCCTCCTGCACACCCCCTACTGGGGATCAAGCCCACAAGCCAGGCATGTGCCCCTGCTAGAATCGAATCTGGGACCCTTCAGTCCACAGGCCGATACTCTATTCACTGAGCCACACTGGCTAGGGCTACAAATATTTCTTGAGCACCTACTTTGTGCTAGGCCTGCTGCTGGGCCTTGGGGGTGTAGGAGTGATCCAGCCAAGCATCCCTTAGGAAATTTACATCTTGTGGGGGAGAAGGGAGTTGTGGAATTACAAACAACAGTGCCGGATGTTGGGTCTTTCTTAGTCACTTGTCCATTTGACGTGAGCTGTAGAGTGTCAGGCCCTGTGTGGGGACTGGGGACCCACCATGGAACCAGAATAACAAAGTCACTATCCTCAAGAAATTATCCATTACTCTTTTTTTTTTTTTTTTTTTAATTTCAGAGAGGAAGGGAGAGGGAGAGGAAATAGAAACATCAATGATGAGAGATAATTATTGATTGGCTGCCTCCTACACGCCCCCCACTGGGGATCAAGCCCACAACCTGGGCACATGCCCTGAATGGGAATTGAACCCTGAGCTCCTGGTTCAAAGGTCAGCACTCAACCACTGAGCCATGCTGGCTGAGCAGTTATCCATGACATTTAAAAATATATATTTTTAAATTGATTTCAGAGAGGAAAAGAGAGGGAGAGAGAGAGAGATAGAAACATCAATGATTGCAGAGAATCACCAATTGGCTGCCTCCTACACACCCTTCCCCCCCCAGTGGGGATTGAGCCTGAAACTGGAGCATGTTTCCTGACGGGAATTGAACTGTGGTTGATAGGTCAACCCTCAACCACTGAGCCACACCGGCCAGGCTTCTCCGTGACTTTCATGGGCCTTTAGCAACTTTGCCTTCTGAGTCCCTACCTTCTAAAAAAAAATCTGTATTTTATGATTGTGTTGATACCATGATGAATATTCATACAGGGCATCAGAGTCTGGGTCCCCTATAGTCGGAGCCTGATGTGGGGATTCTTATGCCAACTAAGTGGGGGGGGGGCCTAGTGGGCTTCAGGGGATGGCAGAATTGGTCCCCACTGGAGTGCGCCTCAGCCTGACAAACCCCTCCCCCCCCCCCCCACACACACACACAGCTCTGGAGTGTGACCTGCCTGGGGCGTTGATCCTGCCTTGGACCTCCGTGTCAGTCAGTCGCTGGCTGCAGGTGGCTCCCACAGGTGGGGGCACGTAACCACTTGGGCAGGTCCTCCCTGTGGGGGAGGGCGATTCTTCAGAGCCAAAAGCACATGACCCAGCCGCTGGGGGTGGGCCAAGGGGATCTGGGTCAGCTGGTAATTCAGACCCCCTTCTCCCCGAGGTGGGGAGGTGTGACTGTAGGGTTTTAAGCAGGGCAATAGCAGGACCTGAGTTACTTTTTAAAATACTTTTTTAAAAATTGATTTCAGAGAGGGAGAGAGAAACATCGATGAAAGGGGATCATTGGTTGGCTGCCTCCTGCACGCCCCATGCTGGGGGTCGAGTCCACAAACCATCATCACCTCCTGGTTCACAGGTCGATGCTCAACCACTGAATCAGCTGGGCCTGAATTGCTTTTTGAAAAGATCCCTCTGCCCTAGTTGGTGTGGCTCAGTGGGTAGAGCATCGGCCTGCAGACAGAAGGGTCCCAGGTTCCATTGGGGCAAGGGCCTGTACCTTGGTTGCAGGCTCCTTCCAGGCCCAGACAGAGGCAACCAATCGATGTTTCTCTCACACTTTGTCTTTCCCTCTCTCTGTCTTTCCCTCTCTCTTCCACTCTCCCTAAAAAACAATAGAAAAATATCCTCAGTGAGGATTAACGACAACAGAAAGACCCCTCAGGCCCTTGTGTGGAAAGCAGACCAGAGGGTTTGGGGGGTAGAGAGGACAAGGGAAGAGGCTACTGCCTCAGGATGCTGGTGACTTGGACCTGGGTGGTGGCTGCAGGAATGGAGAAAAGGACCCGGATTAGTGTGGGATCCCTGGGAAACAGAGCACACAGGGTTGACAAAAAAAATAAATAAATAAAATAAAAAAATCTCCCTTTTGCTTTCTCTCTCTCCATTGCCTGGACTCGGAAACCTTTCTGTCCACAACAATTCCCTTCCACCTCCTGCAGGCCCCGCCCCCTCCCTACAGGCCCCGCCCCTCTATCCAGGCCCCGCCCCCTTCCTGCCAAGGCCCCGGAGCAGGGATCGGGGCTGGCCGGGAAGGAGCCTGCATCTTCCTTGCGCTGACTCTTCTTTGCTATCTTTTCTCTCTCTCCTCCCCGACTGCCACCTCAAAGTCGAGCTTCGATCCCCACCACCGCTCGCAGCCGAGCTATGAACGGCCTTCCTACCTGCCTGCAGGACCTGGGCTCATGCTCCGGCAAAAATCTATTGGTATGTCACCGCCACCGCCACCGCCACCGGGAGCGTGGGTGCCAGGGATGCAGGCAGGGGCAGGGGAGCCTGCAAGGGTGGCGTTCTCAGCAGAAACGGGGGGCCGCCGGGACGTGTTCTCTTTCACGTCCACACGCGAGCACAGTTCCGTGGCGCCGGGCAGACCTGGGTGTGGATCCTGGCCCTTGTCCCTCCCAGCTGTGTGACCTGGGCAGGTGGCTCTCCTTCTCTGGGCCGAGGGCTCTGCACCTGGAAAATGGGGACATGGCTGCCCCAGCCCAGATGCAGAATGTCGTCCCCACCACAGACCCGGGTTCCTTCTCTCTTATACTTGGCTTCATTCATTCATTCATTCATTCATTCATTCTACATTTGTTTATTGAGCACTACCATATGCCAGGTTAGACTTGGGGGGGGGGGATATGTCAGAGAAGAAAACAGACTGAGCCCATGATAGAAAGACAGACAACATACTAAAAGGATAAGAAACAAGAAAGTGATACCGTCTGTTAAAGGTGGTAAGTGCTATGAAAAACCAGAAAACGTAGAGTATGATAAGAGAGGTCACAAGTGCCGGTGGGGGTGGGTTCGGGCTAAAACATGAAGGTGAAGCCAGGAGCCATGGAGGTACCCAGTGGGAAGACCTTCCAGGCAGCAGGCACAGCCTGTGCAAAGGCCCTGGGGTAGGACCGAGCTGCCATTGGCTAAGGCAGCAGAGACCAGGGGCAGGAGGAGGTCAGGAGCTCGGTGAGGGGCCCACTGAGTCTGAGATGCCGGTGAGACGCAAAGCGGGTGCGGCATTCAGATCTGGGAGCCAGGAGCTCAGGAGAGAGCCATTGGGCCTGAGACAAAGGTGGGAGTTTTAAGCTGAGAAGTAATGAATGGAGCCGCTGGGACTCTGGTCAAGGGAGAGAGAGAGAGTAGCCAGAGGCTTGGAGGAGAGCATCAAAGACAGCCCTGACAGGCGAGAAGCCGGCCAAAGACTTCACTCCTCCACTCTTCTCCGAGTCGTCCGCGTAATTGCGTCTAGCTCTTCCTGAGCTTCCAGCTTGGTCTCTCATCTGTGAGATCTACCTACCTCTCATCATTTACCTAATGCCACCCACCCAAAATCCACCCAGCACCGCACCCCTGCCAAACATCCCCCTCTCTTGTTTGTTTATTTTATGTGTGTCACGTCACCTGTCAATTCCTAGTTATTATTTTTGTCCACATGCTGTTATGTGTGTGCCGTTTGAGGTCCTCGATGGCAGAGACACCTTTATTTTTTTCATCTTTGTATTTTTTAAATTAAATCTTTATTGTCGAAAGTCTTACATATGTCCCCTCCTTTCCCCCAGGGACCCCTTCTAGCCCCCTTCCCACCCCCTCCCTCCACCCCAGGCCTTCACCACCCTGTTGCTCTGTGTCCTTGGGTTATGCATATATGCATACAAGGTCTTTGGTTGATCTCTGCCCACCCACCCACCCACCCACCCCCGCCTGCCCTCTGAGATTCCGCCAGCAGCTCCCTCTTAGACAGTAGCTTCATCGTGAGCAGTTCTGACTGTGAAACCCCAGGTTTGAAGTGCTCGCTGCATCTCTTTTCTGCCTTTGCATGAAAAAGAAATCTATCACTAGTGCACATCAAGCCACTTTCGCTCACCTCACACCAAGCTACGGCTACCACCACCAGCCTGTACCGTACCGTGTGGCTGTGTGAATCACAAACGGCGCCCTCTCCTGGCCTGGGGTGGAAGTGCAGCTGAGTTTCACCCCAGCTCCCTTTGCCCCCTTTGCTGTCGGGCGGTGCACGCGCTGTGTTACTGCATCCTGCATCGAGCTGGTTTGGATGCGCCGTAGCTGGAGGAGCTCTGGGCGAATCCTTGGGAAGGTCTCCCATGTATGGGCGCCATCATCATCATCATCAACATCATCAACAACATCGTTATTATGATCCCTTTCCCGAGGATGTGGCTCCGCGGAATGGGGGGGAGGGGAGGGGGGAGAACAGGGAGACCCCCCCCCCCGTCCCATCCCTGCCTCCTCCGTGTCTCCCCAGGGGCTGCGGAGGACGACAGGCCTTACCTAGCGCCCCCGAGCATGAAGTTCAGCCGCAGCCTGTCCGTGCCCGGCTCGGAGGACATCCCCCCGCCCCCCACCACGTCCCCGCCAGAGCCCCCCTACAGCACGCCGCCCGCCCCCTCCATCTCGGGCCGCCTCACGCCCTCCCCCCGCTTCAACCCCAGCTCCGGCGGCGCCCTCCCCGCCTCCTCCCCGGCCTCCTTCGACGGGCCCTCGCCTCCGGACACCCGCCTGGGCGGCCGGGGGGAGAAGGGCCTGTACCACGGCGCGGCCCTGCCCCCGGCCCTGCACCACCCGCCGCACCACCACCACCACCACGCGCCGCCGCCGCAGCCGCACCACCACCACGCGCACCCCCCGCACCCGCCCGAGATGGAGACGGGCGGCTCCCCCGACGACCCCCCGCCCCGCCTGGCCCTGGGGCCGCAGCCCAGCCTGCGCGGCTGGCGGGGCGGCGGGCCCAGCCCCACGCCGGGCGCCGCGTCCCCTTCGCACCACGGCGGCGGCGGCGCGGGAGGCGCGGGCGGCCCCTCGCAGGCCCCGGCGCTGCGCTACTTCCAGCTGCCGCCGCGCGCCGCCAGCGCCGCCATGTACGTGCCCGCGCGCTCGGGCCGCGGCCGCAAGGGCCCGCTGGTCAAGCAGACCAAGGTGGAGGGCGAGCCGCACAAGGGCGGCCTCCCGCCCGCGCCCTCGCCCGCGCCCGCCTCGCCCGCGTCCCCGCAGCCGCCGCCGCCCGCCGCGGCCGCCGCGCCGTCGGAGAAGAACTCCATCCCCATCCCCACCATCATCATCAAGGCGCCGTCCACCAGCAGCAGCGGCCGCAGCAGCCAGGGCAGCAGCACCGAGGCCGAGCCGCCGCCGCCGCAGCAGCAGCAGCAGCCGCAGGCGCAGCAGCCGGGCCCCGAGGGCGCGGGCGGCTCCTCCTCCTCCTCCGCGCCCGGCGGCTCCTCCGCGCCGCCCGCGCCGCCGTCCCCGACGCCCGCGCCCGCGCCCGCCTCGCCCAGCGGCCCGGCCACCCTGGACTTCACCAGCCAGTTCGGGGCGGCCCTGGTGGGGGCGGCGCGGCGCGAGGGCGGCTGGCAGAGCGAGGCCCGCCGGCGCTCCACGCTCTTCCTCTCCACCGACGCGGGCGACGAGGAGGGCGGCGGCGACGGCGCGCTGGGCTCGGGCGCGCCCCCGGGCCCGCGGCTGCGCCACTCCAAGTCCATCGACGAGGGCATGTTCTCCGCCGAGCCCTACCTCCGCCTGGAGGCCGGCGGCGGCGGCGGCTACGGGGGCTACGGCGCCGCCGGCCGCGCCTACGGGAGCAGCGGGGGCAGCAGCGCCTTCACCAGCTTCCTGCCGCCGCCGCGGCCCCTGGTGCATCCGCTCACCGGCAAGGCCCTGGACCCCTCCTCCCCGCTCGGCCTGGCGCTGGCGGCCCGCGAGAGGGCGCTCAAGGAGTCGTCCGAGGGCGGGGGCGCCCCGCAGCCGCCCGCCCGGCCCCCGTCGCCCCGCTACGAGGTCCCGCCGCCCGCCACCCCGCACCACCACCACTCGCCCCTCGCCCACCACCACCACCACGAGCCGGTGCTGCGCCTCTGGGGCGCCGCCCCCCCGGACCCCGCGCGCCGGGAGCTGGGGTACCGGGCGGGGCTGGGCGGCCCCGAGAAGCCGCTCACCGCCAGCCCGCCCGCCGCGCGGCGCTCGCTGCTGCACCGCCTGCCGCCCACGGCGTCGGGGGTCGGGCCGCTCCTGCTGCAGCTGGGCCCGGAGCCCCCCGCGCCGCTCCCCGGCGGCGTGAGCAAGGCCTGGCGGGCCGGGGCCGCCGACGAGCCCGAGCGGCTGCCCTTGCACGTGCGGTTCCTGGAGAACTGCCAGCCGCGGGCCGGGGGCGCGGGGGGCCGGGGTCCCCCCGCGGAGGACGGCCCGGGGGGGATCGCCGCGCCGCCCAGCCCGCGCCGCTCCGTGGCCCCGGCCTCGCCCACCTCCCCGCGCGGCGGCGGCGGCGGCGAGGAGAACGGGCTCCCCCTGCTGGTCCTGCCGCCGCCCGCCCCCTCCGTGGACGTGGAGGACGGCGAGTTCCTGTTCGCCGAGCCGCTGCCGCCGCCGCTGGAGTTCTCCAACAGCTTCGAGAAGCCCGAGTCGCCGCTCACGCCGGGGCCCCCGCACCCCCTGCCGGACCCCCCGACCCCGACCACCCCGTTGCCCCCCGCCGCCGCCGCGGCCCCCGGCGCCGCCGCCCCGCCCACCCTGGACTCCACCGCCTCCAGCCTCACCTCCTACGACAGCGAGGTGGCCACGCTGACCCAGGGCGCGCCCGCGGCCCCGGGGGACACCCCCGCGCCCGGCCCGCCCGCCCCCGCCGCCGCCCCGGCCGCCCCCGCGCCCCAGCCCGGCCCGGACCCCCCGCCCGGCACGGACTCCGGCATCGAGGAGGTGGACAGCCGGAGCAGCAGCGACCACCCGCTGGAGACCATCAGCAGCGCGTCCACGCTCAGCAGCCTGTCGGCCGAGGGCGGCGGCAGCGCGGGCGGCGGCGGGGGCCCTGGGACCGGGGTGGCCGCCGGGCCGGAGCTGCTGGACACCTACGTGGCCTACCTGGACGGCCAGGCCTTCGGGGGGAGCGGCCCCGCCGGCCCCCCGTACCCCATGACTCCGTCTAAGCTCCGCGGCAGCCGGGCTCTGGGGGCCGGCGGCGGGGGCCTGCGCCCCGGCCCCGGCGGGGGGCTCCGCGACCCCGTCACCCCCACGAGCCCCACCGTCTCCGTGACCGGGGCCGGGACGGACGGGCTGTTGGCCCTGAGCGGCTGTTCGGGACCCTCGGCGGCGGGTGTGACGGGGGGTCCGGTGGCCGTGGAGCCGGACGGGCCGCCGGTGGTGCCCCTGTCGTCGTCCGCGTCGTCGCTGCCGCGGAAGCTGCTGCCCTGGGAGGAGGGCCCGGGCCCGCCGCCGCCGCCGCTGCCCGGGCCCCTGGCCCCCGCGCAGGCCTCCGCCCTGGCCACCGTGAAAGCCAGCATCATCAGCGAACTCAGCTCCAAGCTCCAGCAGTTCGGGGGCTCCTCCTCCTCGGCGGCGGGGGGCGCCCTGCCCTGGGCCCGGGCCGGCAGCGGCGGGAGCACGGACAGCCACCACGGGGGAGCCAGCTACGCCCCCGAGAGGACCTCCTCCCTGCAGCGGCAGAGGTGAGCGGGGGCTGCGGGTCGGTTGGCGAGGAAGCCAGAGGGGGGCCGGGGCTGGGGGTCCCAGAGTCCGCCTTCCCCGGAGCCCTGTAAGATCCCAGGGGGTAGGAAGAAATCAGGAGCCGGGCTGGCTCCGCGACATTTGCCCTTAAAGAAGCATGCTTCCCCTTTATCTCAGTAGCGTCTGTGGTCTCCTCCCATCACCATGACAACCCACAGCCCATGAACCAAAAGAGTTACCAACAAAGGAGATTTAAAAAAATAAAAATTATATATATATATTATTGATTTTGTACAGAGAGGAAGGGAGAGAGATAGTTAGAAATATCGATGAGAGAGTCATCGATCAGCTGCCTCTTGCACACCCCCTACTGGGGATATGCCCGCAACCAAGGTACATGCCCTTGACCGGAACCATGCCCTTGACCGGAACCGAACCCGAGACCTTTCAGTCCCCAAGCTGATGCTCTATCCATTGAGCTAAACCGGTTTCGGCTAAAAAAAATATATATATATATATATATATATATATATATATATATATATATATATATATATATATATTATTGATTTTTTTTTAAAACTTGAGATTTTTTCTTTTTTCTTTTTTTTTAATATATTTTATTGATTTTGTACAGATAGGAAGGGAGAGAGATAGAGAATTAGAAACATCGATGAGAGAGAGTCATCGATCAGCTGCCTCTTGCACACCCCCTACTGGGGATATGCCCGCAACCAAGGTACATGCCCTTGACCGGAATCGAACCCGGGACCCTTCAGTCCCCAAGCCGACGCTCTATCCATTGAGCCAAACCGGTTTCGGCTGATTTTTTTTTTTTTTAACAGAGAGGAAAGGAGAAGGATAGAGTTAGAAACATCGATGAGAGAGAAACATCAGCTGCCTCCTGCACGCCCCCTACTGGGGATGTGCCCATAACCAAGGTACATGACCTTGACCGGAATCGAACCTGGGACCCTTCAGTCCACAGGCCGACGCTCTATCCACTGAGCCAAACCCATCAGGGCAACCAAGGAGATTGGAGCACAAACTTGCAGATGTCTGTGTCCTTCTCGGGTTGTCAGTTCTGGAGATCGCTGAAATCAGCCAGTCCCTTGAGCCCTCTGGAGGGGAGAGGGGTGGGGGTGGGGAGCTCAAGACCAGATGCGTTAGGGCACCGCGGTTAGGTGTGTGGTCCTGGAGTCAGCCCTGCGCTTTCTAACTGGGTGGCCGTAGGCAAAGGAATCACCATAGCATAAGGTGACCAGACGTCCCGCTTTGGGCGGGACAGTCCCAATTTAAAAATCGGGACTGTCCCGCCAAAAGCGGGACGTCTGGTCACCTTACCATAGCACCCACCTAAAAGGCCTGCAGAGGCCATTGGGATAACCTGAGCTGGAGGAGGGGCGGGGCCTCTTACAAACACCCAGCAAGCACAGATGGGGAATGACCCCCCCCCCCCCATGGTGCCTATGTGTTCCAAAGCAGCTGGCCAGCCGGGATCGCCAAGTTCAAGTTCACTCTAGTCTTAGGGAAAGTAGAGTCACATTCCTGATTTAGACACCCCAGAGAATGAAGCGAGGTTTTGTGTGTTTTTTTAAATTCCCTGCCCATCTGTGGAGTTCACTCTAATTGTTTGAAGGTCTGATGTCTTTTGAACGTGGCTTTATCAGGCCATTGAGGATTCTTTAAAAATATCTATATCTATATCTATCTATCTATTTATATAGATAGATAGATATAAATATAGATATGTAGATATATTATTGATTTTTTTACAGAGAGGAAGGGAGAGAGAGTTAGAAACATCAATGAGAGAGAAACATCCATCAGCTGCCTCCTGCACACCTCCTCCTGGGGATGTGCCCACAACGAAGGTACATACCCTTGACCGAGATCAAACCCAGGACATTTCAGTCCGCAGTTCTATCCACTGAGCCAAACTGGTTAGGGCCCATTGAGGATGCTTAAGTATTTTGGATAGAGAAAAGGATGCTTAATGTAGGCGACGGCTGAACTGATTATTTACCACCTACTAGGTGCTGGGTGCCCTTATGGGTGAGAGGGCGCCCCCCAGTGGACAGGACAGGCAAAGTGTTGCCCTCAGAGCTCACAGCCTAATGAGACAGAGGGAGAGGCCAGACGGCAAAATAACTGCAGTTTGGGGGGCTGGGGGGGGGGGGGGGCATGCAATAAGGGGATTGTTAGAGAAGATCCCTCAAGAGCAAGAGGAGAAGAGACTGGAGGAGGGGGGAGGGAAGCAAACTCAAAGCTACTTGGGGGAACATCGAGCTAGGCAGAGGGAACAGCCAGTTCAAACCCCCTGAGGCTGGACTGTTCCGGAGGGAGCTAAAGGGATGAGGGGAACCTTTTCCTCCCCTCGTTTCTTCTCTCTTTCATCTCCCTCTCCTCATCTCTCTCTCTTTCTCTGTTCCCCGCCCCCCTCCATCTCTCTCTCCCCCCAACGCTCACCTTCTTTTTGTTCCTCTCCCACCGTCTCCCTGTCTTCCACTCCGCTGTGACTGGCCATAACCCAAAAGGCAGTATAGAATAGTGGTTAAGAGCTCAGACTTCGGTGCCATCTAACCGGGCTCTGCCACTTCCTGGCTGTGTGTCCTTAGGCAAGTTCCTTAACCTCTCTGTGCCGACGACAATAAACAGCAACCCGCATCGGGGCGGCCGTGGGGGGTGCTCAATTGAGATGCGATGCGCAAAGCACGTAGAACAATGCCTGGCACACGTGAGCATCAGTAAGTGGTGGACATGATGATTATTATCACTTAATGTCTCTTTTTCTTTCATCTCTCTCGACTGTCACCCTCTCCCTGTCCTCTCATTTCTCTCTTCCCTCCATCTCTGTCCTGACATCCATCTTCCCCCCGCCCCCAACTCGCTCCTTCTCTCTCTTCTCTATCTCTTGACCCCGCCCCTATGTCTTCCTTCCTTCCTCTCTCCCTCCATCTGGACCTGTTCCTCTTTCTCACCTGCCCTCACCCCCCACCCCCTGCCCTCCACCCCGCCCCCCTTGTCACATTCCAGACTGTCCGAAGACTCCCAGTCCTCGCTCCTCACCAAACCCGTGAGCAGCCTGTTTCAGAACTGGCCCAAAACGCCCCTGCCGCCGCTGCCCACGGGGACCGGGGTCCCCTCCGCCGCCGCCGCGGCCCCGGGGGCCACCTCGCCCTCGGCCTCCTCCTCCGCGTCCGCCCGCCACCTCCAGGGCGTGGAGTTCGAGATGCGGCCGCCCCTGCTCCGCCGGGCGCCCAGCCCCTCGCTCCTGCCCGCGTCGGAGCACAAGGTCAGCCCTGCGCCGCGGCCCTCGTCCCTGCCCATCCTGCCTTCCGGACCCCTCTACCCGGGCCTCTTTGACATCCGAAGCTCTCCCACCGGAGGGGCCGGGGGCTCGGCCGACCCCTTCGCCCCGGTCTTCGTGCCGCCGCACCCGGGGATGTCCGGGGGCCTCGGGGGAGCCCTGACCGGGGCCTCCCGCTCCCTCTCGCCGACCCGCCTGCTTTCGCTGCCCCCGGACAAGCCTTTCGGCGCCAAGCCCCTGGGCTTCTGGACCAAGTTCGACGTGGCCGACTGGCTGGAGTGGCTGGGCCTGGCCGAGCACCGGGCCCGCTTCCTGGACCACGAGATCGACGGCTCCCACCTGCCCGCCCTGACCAAGGAGGACTACGTGGACCTGGGCGTGACCCGCGTGGGCCACCGTATGAACATCGACCGGGCTCTCAAATTCTTCCTGGAGAGGTGATGGCTGGCCCGGACGGACCGGCCCGTCCGCGGAACCCTGGGGCCCGCCGGCCTCCGGACTTCTGACCCCTGACCGTTATTCTCTCCCCGGGCCAGGGGCCTTGCTACAACTGTGCCCTGCCCCCATCTCCCGAGGCTGGAGGTCACCTGGTGGCCTGATTCCAGCCAGACATTTGCACCTCGCCGGAGGGGGCAGCTAACGGGACTGTGTGTGCAGCTGGGAGCCGAGGGGGCGGGCACGGAAGAGACCGGAGGGGGAAGGAGGAGGAGGGAAGCGTCGATTCCGGGGAGGGGGGACTGACAGCCATAGAGGGCCAGCCCCGAGCCTGACTGGGTGGGGGGGAGGGTCGTCCCCCAGGCCGCAGGGGAAGGGGGTGCCCTTAGATTCCACCACCTGCCACCCCTCCAACAACCAATCCTTCCCCCCTTCTCCAGGCCCCTCCGTTCTCCCCGCCTTCCCCTCCCTCAGCACACACAGCGGCCCCCCCACCCAGCCTCTTGCACGCCCCTTTGCACGCCTGCTTGCCTCTCCCCGCTCCCTGGGCTACAATTTTGCACAAATTTGCCCCCTCGCCGTCTTGCACACGCCGCCGCCTTTGCTTCTGGCCTGCGAGGCCTCAGCTCTGCTCCCCTCGCGCTCATCGCCCCGCGCTTGCACGCTTACGCCCCATGCACCTCCTCCTGGGAACCTCCGGGCCCTTGCTGCAGACACACTTGGGACACCCGCCTCCTTCCTCCCCCCCCCCCCCCCACGCTCACAGGCTCCGTGCACACGCCGATTCTCTGGAATCCCCTTCTTCCGTTCAGCCCTTGCACACTCGCCGTCCGTCCGTCCGTCCGTCCGTCCGGCGCGTCTCTCCGGACACGCTCCCCTCCGATTTCTTTAAGCACTTTGCCCTCTTATTCTGGAACCCGACATCCTTCCCCTGCCCGCCGCCGCCTGCCACGTGACGCCGACCACGCCCCCTCGTTGCCCCGCCCCTCGTTGCCCCGCCCCCTCGCCCTGTCACTTCCATCGCGTGGCTTCCCGGGGACTGTTTCTCTCTCCATGCTCATTCCTCTCCTCCCTGCCGGGCTCCCGCGCTCTCGCCCCTTCCTTCCTCTTCGTCATCTTTGTCCATCCCCATCGCCTCTTTTGTGGACCGCCTCGCACACGCATTCTTGCACATGCATCCTCCCGCACTTCCGTCCCGGAAGCCCCTCTCTGTTCCTTCAGGATGCCCCCCCGCACACCGGCTTTGCTGCGCTCTCATTCCTGAGTTTCGACTCGTTCTTGTCAGCTCCTGGGCCACGCCCTCCATCTCCCTCTGGGGAACACTTGCCTTTTGCACACGGGCCCCCCTCCACACTCCCGGGCCCCCCTCCACACTCCCGGGGCCCCCTCCACACCCGGGCCTGTCTGACCGCTTCCTGTCCCGGCGGCGGCCGTGTGTTCTGTCCCGGGAAGGAACCGCTCCGCAGCCTCCTCTCGCTGCCCGTTCTCTCCCGTCTCCACGCGCTTCTCCCTCTCCGGCCCGAGAGGATCCCGTCCTGCTCCCCCCGCGTCCCCTCCCGGCTGAAGGCTGTGCCCTCTGGCGCAGGCTCCCTCCCCGCGCTCCTCCCAGTCTGTCGTTCCCGGCCGTCTGCCTTTCCATTTTGCACGAAGACCGTCGTGTCCTCCCCCCTCCCCGCCCCCCAACCCTCCAGTCTCTCCGAGAAACTGCCCCCTCCGGCATGGCTGTCCCTCCCAGCACGCCCCTCCCCCCTCTGTTCCTGGGGCTTGGGAATGTTAAACCCCTTCCCCTGGGAAGCCCCCTCCCCTCTGTGGGTAAAGGGGGGAGGGCATCGCCCTCAGGTCCCCCATGTTCAGCTGCCAAAGAAGGGAGCGCCCCCTCCTTCCCCCAAGCCCATTCCCCCTCTGCCGCCCCCACCCCCGAGGGGGGGGCTCCGTCCACGGGGGGAGGGTGCTTGCAGCCCTCTCCCCTCACCACGTCAGGGATCTGCGGGGAACCTTGCGGGAGGGTCCTGGGAGGGGGGAGGGGCGGCGAGGAGGGGGTGGAGGCGGCGCTGGGCCCCTCCCCGCCCCCTCCCCCTTGTCGGATGCCCCCCGTCCGCAGGGGGCCTGCGCGGCGCCCGTCTATCAAGGGCTTGTTCATTCTGGATGGGTGCCGCGGGGTTGGGGAGGGAGTAGGGGGTGGGGAGGGGGGAGGAGAGGTAGGGGTGGGAGGGGGAAGGGTCTGGATGGGGCTGCAGCGCGGGAGGAGAGGAGAGACAAAGCAAAAAGTTACAATATCAAAAGAAAATACAAGGAAAAACAAAACCCTAGGACACACAAAAAAATCCAGAAAAAAACAAACAAACAAAAACCTGAAATAAAAGCCCGGAGAATTGTCTTCCAAGGGGGGTGGGAGGAGGAGGAAGAGGGGGGCGGGGCTGGACGTCCGCTTCTCGCCGAGCGTGGGGTCGGGACGCGGGCCTCAGTCCATCATCCCTCAGGGCCCTGGGACCCAGGCGTCCGTTTGCAGGGACGGGGCGGGGAGGGGGGGGAGACTAGGAAGGTGGGATCCTATTATGGGGGTTCGACCCTTCCCCCCTCATCATCTCCCCTGGCTACCCAACAAGATTTTGCAGAGAGAAATGGCTTTTGTACCAGGTCATTCTTTATAATTAAACTCACAGTATCCACCCCCTCGAGCCGGCCCCGCCTCCTTCGTGGGGAGGACACGCCCCCTTTCCTCGTGGGCCGGGGTGGGGGTGGGGGGAGGGGGGGTCCGGGTGAATAGCCTGAACCGGCCAGGCGGTGCGCATGCGCGGCCAGAGCCCGCCCCCCAGCTGTCAGTCTTCCTCGGTGGGATCCGCCCCCAGAGCCTCGAGCATGCGCCGTCGGACCAGCGAGCGGCGGAGGTGCAGGCGGTAGTCGCTCAGCAGCAGCTCGTCGTGGCGCAGCAGCGGGTGCGCCGACCCGCGGAGGCGGAGCCCCGAGCGCAGCAGGCGCGAGCGGGTCTGGAAGTCCGAGACGGTGATGAGCCACCTGAGAGGGGCCGGGCCGGGGGGAGAGGGGCCGGGGTGGAGACGGCCAGTGATCGCTGGTGCTCCCGGCCCCGCCTTGGATTGTCGTGGTGTCCCTGCCGGGTCCCTGTGCGTTTACCCACTCCGGTTCCTCAACCAGCCCCGCCCCCCGCCCCCGTCCCGAAACACCTCCCCAGCCCTGCCCTTCGGCCCTCACTGGGTCATTCTAGGCCCCGTCCTCCCTCTCAGCCTGGATTTCGTCCTCTAAGCGCGGTCTGTCGAGGCTGTTCGCTTTCAAACCGCCGCTCCCTGGCCAGACCTTCACCCAGCAGTTCTAGGCCCCGCCCCCTCTTCCGTCCAAGCCCCGCCTGTCAGTGTGGCTCTTAGGCGGGGGCTTCCATCTGTCCCTCCTGGACCCGCCCCCAGCCACACGCCAATCACTCTGGGCCCCGCCCCTGCACTGCGCTCAGTCCAGGCCCCGCCCCTGCAATGCGCTCAGTCCAGGCCCTGTCCCCACGTCTCCATCTGGCCTGTCCTGTTCATCCATCACCTGAGCGATTCAAAATCCCTTCACTTCAACTCCCGCCTTCTCTCTGATCTCACCTGGCCCTGCCCCTTGACCGCGCACATCACGCTTGGCTCCCTTCCCTGCTCCCATCAAACTCTTCATCATCTCGCCTTACATAAACTCTGTTCTTCTCCAGATGCTCCAGGCCCCGCCCTCCCTCACCTTAACTTCCCGGACCCGCCCTCAGCCCCTTGGACCCCGCCCCACCCCCTCCAAGTAGGCCCCGCCCCTCCAAGCAGGCCCCACCCTCCAAGCCCCGCCCCCATCTCAAGTCACCCAGGGTCTGCTCCTCCAGCTCCCTCTGTCTAGGCCCTGCCCTGCCTCTCCAGGCCCACCGCGGGCTCACCGGTTCCTGCGCCCCGCGGTCCCACAGATGACGTTCATGTTCTCAAAGCGGATGCTGCTCACGCAGCCGCTCTCCATGGCCCCCGGTAGTTCAGCCTCCAGCGCCTCCAGCACCTCTAGGTGGGTAAGGTCCTGCTCAGGCTGGGGGAGTCAGAGAGCGAGCCTCAGCCTGTGACACCGGGTACATTCCGGGTTCAGAAGTCCCACCCCCAACCCCCCAAACCCTACTTGCAGAACTTGCCAGAGTCCCAGGTGGCATTCCAGGGGCAAGGATCACACCTGATCACAGGGTCCCATCCTTCTCTCGACAGAGTGGGGTTCAAGGTCATTCTCCAAAATACCAATTCTCACCAACTGATTGGTCAGAAGTCACCAATGGGGCCCACTTGACCAATCTACCGAAAACCTCCCCAGCAGCCTGCACTGGATAGCAAGCTTTCAGCAGCTCTTGAAGATTTTCGCAAAGATTTAAGTCACACACTTTCCCTCTCAGATTCATACAGATGTGTGCACCAGTGGGGTTCCTCAGCCTGGCCTACGCCCTCTTGCAATCGGGGACCCCTGGGGAGATGCCGGACTGCCGGTTCTGGGCCCGATCCCCATAGTAGTGCACAAAGCAGCAGGCGGCTGGGAAGAGGTCTAGCCCAGTGGGGCTCTGCCAGCTCCCGCTCATCCCCGCCCACTGCTCCGCTCCGTAGCGCTGCCGGAGGCAGAAGAGGCTCCTGCCGCCACAGCTGTGCTGGCAGCTATGAGCTGGGCAGCATCTGGCGCCCATCCATTAGCTTAGTGGCGCTCCCGCTGTGGGAGTGCACTGACCACCAGAGGGCAGCTCCTGCGTTGAGTGTCTCCCCCTGGTGGTCAGTGCACGTCATAGCGACCAGTCAACCAGTCATTCGGTCACTTAGGCTTTTATATATATAGATTAGATCAGCAGTCACCAAGGGTGGTCCCCGGGCTGCTGGTGGTACGTGAGGTCCCAAAGGTTGGTAACCACAGGATTCGATGTTCAGTTGTCAAAGAACTAAGGGTCATCGGGAGTTTTAACTTCCTGTGAGTCTATTTAATGATCAGAAGCACACATTAATCATGATCACATTTTCAGCATGACAGTACCAAGAAATGTCATCGTCATAGCATATAAAATTTTAGAGGAACTAAAAGGAAGTCATAAAATTGGTCTCCAGGAAGGCAAGCTTTGGGGGTTGGGGGAAGGAAGGAGATCCCACGTTCAAAACCATAAAGAAGAGGAACAACGGGATGGAGATTTGTTGCTAAAGTGAGGACAGCAGACCTTGGCTGGGGTGAAGTCACCCAGACCGCTGAGGGAGGGCCTCTGAGCGGCACCTGACAATGGGGATGTCCACTAACGCCCAGTCTTCTCACTCAGCTCCTGCCCGAGTGAGACCCTGATAGTTATCTGTGACCGAGGTCAGGGCTGCCAAAGGATCTGTACACTGAATCACCAGTTCCCGGGATCTACTAAAAACATGAGCCTTTTCGTAGGTGTTTGCTATGTCTGTAAACTTTACGGAATTTCAGAGTAGATGGACTAACAGTGGCCGGCAAACCGTGGCTCTCGAGCCACATGCGGCTCCTTGGCCCCTTGAGTGTGGCTCTTCCACAAAATACCACGGCCTGGGCGAGTCTATTTGGAAGAAGTGGCGTTAGAAGAAGTTGAAGTTTAAAAAATGTGGCTCTCCAGAGAAATTTCAATCGCTGCCCTATTGGTACTTGGCTCTGTGGACTAATGAGTTTGCCGACCACTGGGCGGGCAGATTCCCTTTGTCCTCAGTCTCCCCCCTCTCTGCCCCTCGTCCTCCCCTTCCCCCGTCCCTCTGGGATCAGCAGTGATCCATTTGCCAATAGACCCAAAATTCACAGTCAATTTTCAGCAACCTGTGCTGGTGCCAAGCCCGCAGCTGGTAAACCCAGAGCCTGGCTCTGTGCCTGTGCCCTTTCCACCACCCCACTCAGGGCCGCAGGGGGAGGGGCCACTCACCGAGGCCTCCATGCACAGGCAGAGGGGCTCGGCGGTGGGGGGCATGAGGAACTTCCGGATGCACGGGAGCTCTCGGTCCAGACTTTCATATTCTGCTATGACCTGGCGCAGGTACTGCTTCCTGGGGAGAGAGCCCATGGGCAGCCGTGAGTTCCAAGGCCGGGGGTCGCTGTCCAGGGTGCTGATGTCGGAAATCAGGGGGCCAGGGGCGACTCACGAGTATTTGTTGGGCCGGCACAGGCTCCAAGCCTGGTTCTCTTCCGAGGCCTCGAGGTCTGCACGGAGGGCCCCTGGAATCAGAGAACCCAGCTTCCCTGAGCGCTCCTCGCGTGCGATGAAGCCTCCTGATTGGAACTTGACTGGCCCTACTACACAACCCCATGGCGGCTCACTGGACCTTCATGGCCAGTGGCCAGCCGCCTCGCATTTTCCTCTTCCTCTGCAATCCTCAAGTTCTACCTGCACGTGATTTTTCACAGAGAGGAAGGGAGAGAGCTAGAGAGCTAGAAACATCGATGAGAAACATCGACCAGCTGCCTCCTGCACACCCCCTACAGGGGATGTGCCCACAACCAATGTACATGCCCTTGACAGGAATCGAACCTGGGACCTTTCAGTCGGCAGAACGATGCTCTATCCACTGAGCCAAACTGGTTTCGGCTACCCACGGTTTTAACAACCAGTTCGCAAAACTCAGCCATGGGCTCCTGTGAGCCGGCACTGGCTGCCTCCAGCGCTGAGCTGTCACCACGGTGCTCCTGGTGCTCTCTGACTTCGGGGCTCTGCTCCCCGTCCTCCCACCCCCTGCATGTTCCCACAGAGCAGCGGAGGGGATTGTACGTCCCAGCATCCCATGCTCACAACCATCAGCGGCTTCCTCTCGCCTTCAGGGTCCACCCCAGACCTCCCAATCTGACAAGATCCCCTTTGAGAAGCGCCTGCCCTGCGTGTGGTCACTCCTGCTGACCTCTCTGACCATCCCCCTCCATCCCTCCAACACAAGAGTCTCCTTCTCCGTCCACTTAGTAACTCCATGGTTACTGCCCCTTTTCAAGAGCCAAGCATGCTCACAAGTGCTTCCCATGGCGTCCGCACGACAGCTTTCTGGGACAGTGGAGTTTAGCAAATGATGGAACGGAAGCACAAGAGAGGCCAAGTGGCCTGCCCAAGGTCACAGAGCCCAAAGCGCTAGGATCAGGATAAAAATCTAGGTGTCGGTGCCAAAACCGGTTTGGCTCAGTGGATAGAGCCTCGGCCTGCAAACTAAAGGGTCCCGGGTTCGATTCCAGTCAAGGGCACATGCCTGGGTTGCTGGTTTGATCCCCAGTGCGGGGGGGGGGGGGGGGGGGAGGGCGCGAGCAGGAGGCAGCTGATCAATGATTCTTTCTCATCATTGATGTTTCTATCTCTCTCCCCCTCTCCCTTCCTCTTTGAAACCAATAAAAATATATTTAAAAGTAAAAACTAGATAGATGCTAAGACCCCAGTCCTAGAGATTCAGGTTAAATTGGATCTGAAGTGCAATTAGGTATAGGTTTTTATTGATTTTTTTACAGAGAGGAAGGGAGAGAGAGAGAGAGCTAGAAATGTCGATGAGAGAGAAACATAGATCAGCTGCCTCTTGCACACCCCGTACCGGGGATGTGCCAGCAACCAAGGTATATTCCCTTGACCGGAATTGAACCAGGGATCTTTAAGTCCGCAGACCGACGCTCTACCGCTGAGCCAAACCGGTTTTGGCTAGGTATAGGTTTTTAAAATACTCTTCCACCTGGTGGTTGAGCTGACTAAATAATTGTGATCATTTCATTCCTTCTGCCAGCAGTTGAGATCAGCGTGCTCAGTGAAATATGGACCGTTTGGGAGTTCTGAAGACGAAGGCCCTGGAAGTGATGCCTGGGACTGCGCAGCCGTCCTGTGACCACGAGGTTAGCTGGCGTGCACAGGGACTCTATCCCTGACCAAAACGCATGGAAATGGACACAGCTCTCCGTGGCATCATTGAGCTGCTGACTCAACCAAGCCCGCCCCACCTGGGTGCTTCATTTTGGGTGAGGTAATGACTTTCTTATTCTTTTTTAAATATATATATATATATTATTGATTTTTTTTTTTACAGAGAGGAAGAGAGAGGGATAGAGAGTTAGAAACATCGATCAGCTGCCTCTTGCACACCCCCTATTGGGGATGTGCCCACAACCAAGGTACATGCCCTTGACCAGAATCGAACCTGGGACCTTTCAGCCTGCGGCCGACGCTCTATCCACTGAGCCAAACCTGTTTCGGCATGACTTTCTTATTCTTTACACTAAGTCTCATTTTCTATTGCCTGCTAGGCCCGTGGTCGGCAGACTCATTAGTCAACCGAGCCAAATATCAACAGTACAACCACTGAAATTCCTTTGGAGAGCCCAATTTTTTTAAACTTAAACTTCTTCTAATGCCACTTCTAAGTAGACTTGGCCAGTCCATGGTATTTTGTGGAAGAGCCACACTCAAGGGGCCAAAGAGCCGCATGTGGCTCAGGAGCCGTGGTTTGCCGGCCACGGCCCTGAACCCAGAACATTGGCCAGGGAACTGCAGAGGCTCATGGGAAATGTAGTGTGAGGTCCAAAGAGTACTGGTCGACCTAAGAGTCTGTGTGGCTCTCTCTTGGGAAGGCCAGTGACTCCCTGGAGGCCATACCACAGGCCGAGTCTACCACTCAATACATGAAGAAAATTCCCACGCTACCCCCCACCTACACACACACCCACACACACACACACACACACACACCCACACACACGCACGCACACGCTTACAGACAGACCCAGCTTAGTATACCTGATTCCCTGTGCATGCTGGGGGTGCCCAGGGTGGAGGAGCTCAGAGGCTCCCCCTCTTGCTGTATCCTGGGAAGGCGGGTGGGGGGTGTCTCAGGAGGGTGGGAAGAACTGCTGTGACCGAGCCACCCATCCCAGCTCCTTCTCGTCCTTCCTTTCTCCTCTTCCTTTGTGACCCTCTGGAGCACACTCAGGGCAGGAGAACGGGCGGGCTGAGACCACGCGAAGATCCTGCTGCCCCTGACCTTGGGGGGCAACTCGGGGGCCCAGGTCCTTCTCTCCCACCTCCCTGCTGCTTCCCCTGGCTCTCGCTGTTTCCTGGAGTCTCTCCTCTCATCCCTCTCTCTCCCTCTCTCTCCTTCATTCTCCCCCCACCTCTCTGGCCCCCTCCCCCTCTCCCTCTCTCCCAATTTGGTTTCCCTATCTCCTAATCTCTCTCTCCATCTCTCGTCCACACTTGCCCTTGATTTCTTGGGTACCTTCCTCCTCATTTCTCTCCCCCTTCCTGGTTCCATCTTCCCCGTCGCTTCCTTTATCAATTTCCCCAACATCGCCCCCGGCCCCCGTCCTCCCCTCTATTTATACGTAGTCGCCTGCTCTTCTCTGACCCCCTCTCCCTCTCCCTGTCTCCAGGCCCGTCTCCCCGCCTCTCCCCCCCGGCTCCCTTTTCCATCTCTCCCCGCCTCTCCACCTCCCGGGGCTGCCTCTGCCCCACCTCTTGGCTTCTCTCCCCTCTGTCATCCCCCTTCTGGTCCCACTTGCCCTCCGTTCATCCCTGTCTCAAGCAGGAACTGGTTAGACACGGTCAAGATTCAAACGGAAACTGGGTTCTAGATGGGGGAGGGAAAGGTGAGCCGGGGGCTGGGTTGCCATGGTACCGACAGAATCCTGGGGCGAGGCTGGGGACTCGGACCCCTGGGTCTGTGGGGAGAAAGGGGCGGGGTCTGGCCTCCTGGGTCTGAGGGAGGGAGGGGCGGGGCCTGGATCCCTGGGTCTGAGGGAGGAGGGGGCGGGGCCTGGATCCCTGGGTCTGAGGGAGGAGGGGGCGGGGCCTGGACTCTGGGTCTGGGGGAGGAGGGGGGGGGCCTAGACTCCTGGGTCTGAGGGAGGAGGGGCTGGGGGCCTGGACCCCTGGGTCTGAGGGAGGAGGGCCTGGGGGCCTGGACCCCTGGGTCTGAGGGAGGAGGGCCTGGGGACCTGGACCCCTGGGTCTGAGGGAGGAGGGGCTGGGGGCCTGGACCCCTGGGTCTGAGGGAGGAGGGGCTGGGGGCCTGGGCCCCTGGGTCTGAGGGAGGAGGGTCTGAGGGAGGAGGGGCTGAGGGAGGAGGGACTGGGGGCCTGGACTCCTGGGTCTGAGGGAGGAGAGGCTGGGGGCCTGGGCCCCTGGGTCTGAGGGAGGAGGGGCTGGGGGCCTGGACCCCTGGGTCTGAGGGAGGAGGGGCTGGGGGCTCCTTGGCCCCAAGTGAAGGAGGGAAGGGGTCTAACCACATCGGTGCCCATTAGGCATCCCTGTCTTTACCAAACGCTGGGCAGAAACTGTGCCAGAGAAGGCTGGACTTGCTCACTCACTCTGTCTGCCCTCCCGGTCTGTGTCTGTACTTGTCTCTCTTTCTGCTCCCAGAGGTTTCTGTCCTGGCTATTATTATCAACTCCCTGCTTCCTCGATGGTAGCGTCTTCACCTTCCACATGACCTGTTCAGGACTGAGCTCAGCAACCAATAAGGAGCCTGTCAACCCATGAACCGGAGGTCATGGTTTGTTTCCCAGTCAGGGCACATACCCGGGTTGCAGGCTTGATCCCCAGTAGGGGGCATGCAGGAGGCAGCCGATCGATGTTTCTCTCATCACTGATGTTTCTCTCTCTTCCTCTCTCTAAAATCAATAAAAACATATTTAAAGATAAAGAAAAAGAAAATCAATCAAGGAAACAGCGTCAACCCTTGGACTTTTGCTGAACTCATTATTAAAGGGGATCTTTGTTTTCCCCCTGAGGTTGCCAAGCCGGTGGGGGTCCAGGTTAGAGCTGCGGGGGGGGGGGGGGGGAGGGGTATCACGTTGTCATATGCTGAGACAACTTGCCTGAAAGCAAAGGCCAGAGGAAAGCAGACACCAACGATGCCCACAGTCAGATTCCTGATGATGACTGGGGCACCTGGATCCAGCCGTGCCTGAAACCCTCACCCACACAGTCAACTCCCCCTTGTGCTCAGGTCATTTGGGTTTGTATCACTGGCAATGAAAACAAAACAGTCTGGACGTCGTTAGACTCATTTCCAGACTCAGTTCCCCTGTGGCCCTGACTCCCTGCCCCCTCTTCACGTCTGGGTCTCCCCTCAGGCTGTCCTTCATTTCTGCCCCCGAGCCCATCCCTATGGGAAGGGAACACCTTTAAAAAAAAAAAAAAAATATATATATATATATATATATATATATATATATATATATATATATATAGTTGATTTTTTACATAGAGGAAGAGAGAGGAATAGAGAGCTAGAAACATCGATGAGAGAAAAACATCAATCAGCTGCCTCTTGCACACCCCCTACTGGTACATGCCCACAACCAAGGTACATGCCCTTGACCGGAATAGAACCAGGGACCCTTCAGTCCGCAGGCCGAGGCTCTATCCACTGAGCCAAACCGGTTTTGGCAAGGGAGCACCTTTCATCCCATGACCACAGGCACACCAGCCCCCCAGGCACAATCCCTTCCACCTTCTGACCTTGCTTCCTCTCCTCCTCATTCCTGGAGCCAGGACACCCCCTCGGCTCCACCTCTCCTGCCGGGACCCTCTCTCTCCCCAGCCTCCTCCTGGGCTCCCATCCTCATTCCTTTCCCCACAGGGTTCCGGCGGGCTCTCTCTGCGCCCAGAGCTGACCCTGTCCCTCCCCTGAGTCCCTGGACCACGTTTCCGCCCCTCACCCGGGCATCTGAGATTTGCCTCATCTGGCCCCACGCTCCTCTCCCATCTCACCCCTTTGAACAGCTTCCAGTCACCTTTGATTAAGGTTTTTACTTAGCCAAAACCGGTTTGGCTCAGTGGATAGAGCGTCGGTCTGCGGACTGAAAGGTCCCGGGTTCGATTCCGGTCAAGGGCATGTATGTTGGTTGCGGGCACGTCCCCGGTGGGGGTTGTGCAAGAGGCAGCAGGTCGATGTTTCTCTCTCATCGACGTTTCTAGCTCTCTATCTCTCTCCCTTCCTCTCTGTAAAAAAAAAATCAATAAAATATATTAAAAAAAAAAAAAAAGATTTTTACTTAGCCAGGGCCTCCCAGGCCATTCCTGCCTCCACGCCCCCCACGCTGTGCCTTCTGGAACGCCCTCCTGGACCCTCCTTTTCCCGGAGGGAAGGCTCTCCTCCTTCCACAAGAACCTCAAACGCTCCCTTCTGCCGGCAGCCGCCTCCAAAGCGCGTTTGCTGTGCTCCCGCCGCCCTGTGTGCTTCATCGGCTCCTGGCCCAGCTTCTGAACACGGTCCACGCCTCTGCCTGGTCCAGGGATCCCCTGCCGGGCCAGCAGCTCCGAACTCTCCGGCTCTCCGGCTCTCCGGCTGCCCCCACTCAGGGAGGGGCAGAATGTGTATGTTGAGTGAATACACGAGTGGCTATATCCCTCTGTCGCTCGGACTCGCACTCAGCAGCCCCAGCCCCATCTTCCCGTCCCTTTGGGTCCTCCTGAGGCAGCACAGGGTGAAGGCGAGAACCTGGACTCTGGAGTCAAACAGGCCGGCACTGGGAGCCACGTCCAGGCTGTGCAACCCCGGGCAAATGTCCTCTCCTCTCTGCGCCTAGTATTAGCTGGCTGTATCTATCTATCTATCTATCTATCTATCTATCTATCTATCTCTATTTCTATCGCTCTGTTTCCCTCTGCGTGTTGCCATTTCTCTCTGTGCCTTTATTTTTCTTCCTCTCTCTCTACCTGTTTGTCCTTGGAGCCCTGCCTTATCTCACTCTGTCTGAATTTGGATTTCTGTTTCATGTATCTCTAGCTTATATCTTTTTTTTTAATATATATTTTATTGATTTTGTACAGAGAGGAAGGGAGAGAGATAGAGAGTTAGAAACATCGATGAGAGAGAGTCATCGATCAGCTGCCTCTTGCACACCCCCTACTGGGGACATGCCCGCAACCAAGGCACATGCCCTTGACCAGAATCGAACCCGGGTCCCTTCACTCCCCAAGCCGACGCTCTATCCATTGAGCCAAACCGACCTCGGCTTGTATTTTTTTATTTTATTTTAATATTCTAGCTTATATCTTTCTGTGTCTGTCTCTATGCCTTTCTGCATGCCTGCCTGTCTGTCTGTCTGTGTATGTTTGTCTCCGTTGCTCTATTTCTCCGTCTGTTTCTCCACGTCTATTGCTCTGTCTTAGCCCCACCTGCCTCCCTCTGTATTCCCCCCTCAACCCCCCCCTCTCTCTCAGGCCGGATCTGTCCCACTCCCTGGCCTGGCACGCAGCCTGGGACACAAAACCCTGAATCAGCATTTCCTCCTCTTCCGGAAATTATCTCAGCATTGGGGGGAGGGGGGGCGCACGGGGAAGCTGGTTGTAGCCAGTCAGAGGGTTTGCCTCCCGTGTCCTCCTCCACAGCTGGCCTGCCTCTCTCCTCAGTGCTGGTTCTCTCCACGGGGCGCCCGGAGGAGTACGTACGTGTGAGACGGCATTTATTTCCAGTCACATGTGTGTGTGAACCTGTAGGTATTTGTGCAAGCTCATTCATTCACTCATGCATTCATGCATTGCCTCCATCCATCCAACCATCCACTCATCCATCCATTTATCCTACATCATCCTTCTATCCATTCACCCACCCATCCGTCCACCCTTCTATCCAACTATCACCCACTCATCCATCCATCCATCCATCCATTCATCATCCACTCATCCATTCATCCTTCTATCCAACCATCCATCCACTCACCTATCCATCTGTTCATCCTTCCACCCATCTGCCCATCCATCCATCATCCACTCATCCATCCATTCATCATCTACTCATCTATCTATCCATTTATTTTTACATCATCCTTCTATCCATCCACCCACACATCCAATACACCCTTCTATCCATCCATCCATCCATCCATCCACCCATCCATCCATAATAAACTCATCCATCCACTTATCCATCCATCCATTCATCATCCACTCATCTACCCACTGATCCCTCTATTTACCTATCTACTTGTTCATTCATTTATTCCTTCAACTAACCAATATTTTTTGAGTGCCTCCTGTGTGCCAGGCACTGTGTCAGGCAGTGGGGACACAGCAGTAAACAGATCAAAGTGCTGCCCCCATGAAGCTTATGTGCTCAGCAGTCCCCCTCACTGAGCCAAACTCACTCCTGCCCCAGGCCTTGCTCAGGCTGCTCCTTCTCCCTGTAGCTGCCCCTCCCCGCCATCTTCACCTGACTCATGGGACTCACACTTCTGAGCTCAGTGCAAATAGCCACACCCTCACAGCACCTGGGCGTTCCATCGTGCTCCCTGTCCAAAGGCTGAGATTCTGGACTAGAACAGTGCCTGGCACACAGTAGGTGCTCAGTAAATGTCTCTCAAAATCCATGCACTCCTGGTGGCGACAGGCAAGGTCCTCAAACGTCCTGCAAACGAGGTGGCGACTGAAAGGCAAGCTCTAGCTTCCGAGAGCTGCGTGGCTTTGGATCTCACCTCTGACGCTTCCCAGCTGTGTGGCCGTGGACAGCGCACTTCCACTCTCTGAGCCTCACTTTCCTCCCCTGCAAAATGCAGAGTACGCACACAGCCCTGGCCGGGCGGCTCTGTTAGTTTGGCATCAGTCCCATCAACCAAAGGTTGGTGGTTCGATTCCCTGTCAAGGCACGTGCCAGGGTTGTGGGCTGGGGTGTGCAGGAGGCATCCAATTGAAGTGTCTCTCTTCCTCTCTCTAAAAATCAGTAAATATCTATTTTAAAGAGAACACATAAGCAAATGCATGTAATTACTAATTATTACAATAACACTAACCATTTCCACCTTGCATGCATTTAACTTAATCCTCACAATAACTTAACGACATAGAATCTGGGTTTTTTAATTTTTCCTCATCTGCCCTGGCCAGTTGCTCAGTCGGTTGAGTGTCATCGTGTGCACCAAAAGGTGGCCCATTGGGTTCCTGGTCCGGGCACATGCCCGGGTTGTGGGTTCGATCCCCAGTTGGGGTGGGTATGGGAAGCAACTGACCAATGTTTCTCTCTCACATTGATGTTTCTCTATCTCCCTCTCCCTTCCTCTCTCTAAAAACTCAATTAAAAAAAGAAAGAAAGAAAGAAAGAAAGAAAGAAAGAAAGAAAGAAAGAAAGAAAGAAAGAAAAAGAGGCGAAACTGGTTTGGCTCAGTCGATAGAGCATTGGCCTGCGGACTGAAAGGTCCCGGGTTTGATTCCGGTCAAGGGCATGTACCTTGGTTGCGGGCACATTCCCAGTAGGGGGTGTGCAAGAGGCAGCTGGTCGATGATTCCCTCTCATCCATGTTTCTAACTGTCTATCCCTCTCTCTTCCTCTGTAAAAAATCAATAAAATATATTTTAAAAAAGAAAAATAGCTTCTCACATACAAACAGGGAAGCGGAGGCTCTGAGAATATAATCCATTCAGTGCCACACAGAGCAGAGCTGGGATTTGAACTCCGGTGCTTTGCACCCAAAGTCACACACACTGATCAGAGCGCTACAGCGGCCTCTCAGCGCTTGGGCGGCCTCGGAATCTGAGTGTCTGGAATGCGCCCGGGAAAGCTGGCAAGGCCACCTGCGCACACGTCTCTGAGCGCATGCGTCCTGGCCACTTCCGTCCGCGTCTCTCCCTGAGGAAGGCGGCTGCCTGGGCGCCCTATGTGCTGGGTGCGAGGGTCAGGCTGGAGAGCGGGCTTCGGGGAGCCTGGACCTGCGTGCACACGTTTGTGACGATGTAGCTCTGGGCCTTCTCCACCGGGGATCACCTCCAGGAGCCTCAGTGGTCTCCCCTGTGAAATGGGACTAACAGAACTGCACACGTGTCCTGGACACCCTGGCTCAGCTGGTTGAGCGTCTTCCTGTGCACCCAGAGGTTGATGGTTCAATTCCCCGTCAGGGCACATGCCGGGTGGGGCTGCGCAGGAGGCAGCAGATCCATGTTTCTGTCTCTTCCTCTCTCCCTAAAATCAGTAAGAACATTTAAAACAAAAAACAAATCTGTACATTAGCCGAAACCGGTTTGGCTCAGTGGGTAGAGCGTCAGCCTGGGGGCTGAAAGGTCCCGGGTTCAATTCCTGTCAAGGGCATGTACCTTCGTTGCGGGCACATCTCCGTGGGGTGTGTGTGTGTGTGTGTGTGTGTGTGTGCAGGAGGCAGCTGATCGATGTTCCTCTCTCATTGGTGTTTCTAACTCTCTATCCCTCTCCCTTCCTCTATGTAAAAAAGAAAAAAAAAATCAATAAAATATATTTTAAAAAAACAAACACCTGCACATTAAATATAAAACATTTTCATAGCACTTAGTCCAAGGTCCCTGGGGATTACCGTTAACTGCTATTAATACATCAGTGACTGTTTCTTGCTTATTTTAAGAAATAGCCCTTGCCCTGGCTGGTGTGTTCAATGGTTAGAACATCGCCCCACACACGAAAAGGTTAGAGGTTCAATTCCACTCAAGGGCTTCTACCTAGGTTGCAGGTTCGATTCCCCACCCAGTCGGGGCATGTTTGGGAGGCACCCAATCGATGTGACTCTCTCACATCAATGTCCCCCCCCCTTCCCTCCTCCCTTCCTCCCTTCCACTCTTTCTAAAAATCAATAGAAAAAAAAATATCCTCGGGTGAGGATTAAAAAAGAAATAAAAAGCCAAAACCGGTTTGGCTCAGTGGATAGAGCGTCGATCTTCGGACTGAAGGGTCCCAGGTTCCATTCTGGTCAAGGCCATGTACCTTGGTTGTGGACACATCCCCGGTGGGGGGTGTGCAGGAGGCAGCCGGTCGATGTTTCTCTCTCATCGACGTTTCTAACTCTCTATCCCTCTCCTTTCCTTTCTGTAAAAAATCAATAAAACATATTTTAAAAAAATGAAAAAGAAGTAAATATTCATTAAGCACCTACTGGGTGTCCATGCTTTACCAATACTGACTTTCCCCCTAAAACCTCTAATCTCTTTGGAAACAGGTTTATTTTACTTTAAACATATTTTTATTTATTTCAGAGGGGAAGGAAGAGGGAGACACACACACACACACACACACACACACACACACGAATGATGAGAATCATTGATCCGCTACCTCCTGCACGCCCCTCACCAGGGATCCAGCTGCAACCTGGGCACGTGCCCTGACCGGGAATCGAACCAGGACCTCCTGGTTCATGGGTCGACGCTCAACCACTGAACCACACTGGCTATCGTCCGTGTTTTTTATTTTTATTTTTTGGTGAGGAGATTAGGGCTCAGAGCAAAGCGCGAGATGACAAAGGCAGGAGCCCGGCCAGGCAGGATTCAAACCCAGGTGCCTGCTGGCACCTCCCCGCGGGCTGCGGCCCCGCCTCCCCTCCCACCGCGGCCCGCGGGGAGGGGGTGCCCCCTGACTGAGGTCCCGGGCCCCGGAGGAGGGGGCGGCGGCGGCGGGGACGCAGGTCCCGGGGTGGGAGAGAGAGAGGGGCGGGGGGGGCGGATTCCTAGATCTGAGGATGGAGGTGGGTGGGAGCTCCGTGCCCTGGGTCCCGGGAGAGGAGGTGGCTGGGCTCCCCGACTTCTCCGTCTGAGAGAAGGGGGGCTGTGGGCTGGGACCCCTAAATCCTGGGGGACCAGAAGGTCCTTCAAGGAGGCGCCCCGGGTCCCTGGCGCTCCCTCCTTCCTCCCGGCAGCCGCAGGTTCGGAGGGAGGAAGGGGGTGCAGGGAGGAGCGCGGACCTGCGCCGGGAGCGGGGGGAGGAGCCGAGCCGGCACCGCGGCGGGCGGCGGGCGTGCGGGCTGCGGCGGCGGCGGCCGCGGCTCCGGTGAGTCCGCTCCTCCCTCCCTCCCTCCCTCCCCCGGGCCCAGCCCCCGCCGCAGCCGGGTCTTGGGGGGCCGCCCGGGCTCGTGGTTTGGGGGTGGGGGAGAGTAGGTGCAGAGGCGCGCCGATCTCCCGCCGGCGAGTGGGAGTGCTGCGGCGCTCGCTGCCTGCCCCGGGGGAGGGGCAGGTGGCCCTGGAAGAGGGGGTGGGGGGTGGGTCCCGAAACACCTGGGTGTACCCCAGCCTCTCCGGCCGACCCCCCTGGGCGTGGGGATCGTTTATCCACTCCACGGCCCCTGAGGACTTAGGACTCCGAGGCCGCTCTGGGTCCCAGACTTCATGCCTGTCCCCTGCAGTGCTCTGGGACCCCAGCATCTCCGACACCCCCCCCCCCGCCCCCCGCAAAAAAATTCCCATCCTCTGCAGCCGGGAGAGGCATCAGGGACTTCAACTTCCAGCAGCCCCTGCAGCGCCAGGGCCTGTAAAGTTGCTGCAGTGCGAGCCCAAGGCCTGCCGGGAATTGTAGTCTCTAAGCTCCACGGGAGGTGGGGGCCCCCCCGGAGGTGGGAGCGGGTGGCTGGATCTCCCCGGGTGCCCTGGGGTCAGCAGCTGGCCAGAATCGGACAAGATGTGAGGCTCGGGTTAAGCTTCTTCTCCCGCCAACGGCCCTCAGATCCGGCACCCCCCTCTCACCACCTGGCGCGCGCGTGGGGACGGGTCCACAGTCCCTGGCCCGCCCTCCAACCCCCATGGGCTGCCGCCCGCCGCCTCGGCTGCCACCCAGGAGCCGGCAGGGATAAGCGCAGGTGAGTGTGGCCATGCCCGGCTCGGAGCCCTGGCCCGTGCAGAACCCCCGCACCTGTCCGTCTGGGAGCCCCCATCCCCTGTCCCCAGCACGCTCCTCCAACCCTCTTTGGTGTCTGGCTCCCAACCATGTGTCGCTATGTGCCCTCTCCCCACATCCACCTCTTTCTCCTGGTCTCCCCTCATTCATGCTCCCCCCCCCCCCCCCTCCAACCTGCCTTCTGCACCCAGCCCTCCTCCGGATCCTTTTGTCCCTCTGTGATCTCTGGCCATTATCTGTCTGTCTCTCCTTTATTCCTGCACACCATCCACCCTCCTTCTGTTGTTTCTCTCTGAGCTACTGCTGTCCACCGCCCGCCTGGCCCTCGCCACTGCCCTCTGCCTGCCCAGCTCTCACCCTCGGGTGCATTGCACGGCAGTTAGCTCTGTCCACCCCAAGGCTTCTGTCTGTCTGTCCATCTGTCCCTCTCTTCTGAGCCACATGGTCTCTGTCTCCCTGCCCCTCATTTCTCCCTCCCTCGGCTTGGTCTTATCTCTGCATCCTGCAGCCCCATCCCTCCCCGGCCACCACCACCACCACCACACAGAACCGTCTCTTCTCTCCCTACCTCCATGCATCCCTCTCTCTGAGTCCTCCTGGCTCTGTCCACTCCGACCCGGCCTCCTGTCCGTCCCCGGGACCCGCCGAGCCCATTCCCACCCTGGGCGGCTGCTCATGCTGTTCCCCTGCCGCTTGGAATGCTTTTCCCGGCTCCAGCCCCACCGGCCGGCTCCATCCCAGCCTGCGGGTCTCCGAGACCGCCCTCCCCAGGGACCGCCCGCCTCCTGGCTCCTCCGTGGCACCTCCTGCCGCTGTTTTTTTTTTTTTTTTTCTGCGAGTATCGTGTTGTTTACGTGGCTGTGGACGTGTTTACTCACTGTCACCTCTCGGGGGTTGTGACACCAGGAAACGGGGGGATGAGGGAGGTTCGGCCGTTCCGGCGGGCTCTGCAGCCGCTGGCGCGGTGCCCCGCACGTAGTTGGTGCTCAGTGAATAGGAGTTGAAAGCACGAGTGATGAACGGCCGTCCCTACGTTCTGTCTGCTCACCGCTGCACCCCGATCTGTCTCCTTGTTTGCTCACCCCCTTCACTTGTGCATCCTCAGTCTCTGCCCCGTGTGGCCTTCCCCGGATCTCCCTCCCGGTCCATGTGTCCCTGTTCTCTGGCTTCTGGCCCGCGCACATCCATCTCTGTCCCTGGTTTGCAAACCCTTGTTACTGTCTTCTTGCCTGTCCACCCCGAATTCCAGTCCTTCCGTCCATGGGCCCCTAATTTCCTTTTCCTTCTCCATTCATCCCCGACCTCTGACCCCTTGTCCATCAGCCTCTGACCTCCGACCCCTTGTCCATCAGCCCCCGACCTCTGACCCCTTGTCCCTCAGCCCCCGACCTCTGACCCCTTGTCCCTCAGCCCCCGACCTCTGACCCCTTGTCCCTCAGCCCCCGACCTCTGACCCCTTGTCCCTCAGCCCCCGACCTCTGACCCCTTGTCCATCAGCCCCTGATCTCTGTCCCCTTGTCCATCAGCCCCAACCACTGACCCCTTGTCCCTCAGCCCCCGACCTCTGCTCCCTTGTCCCTCAGCCCCCGACCTCTGACCCCTTGTCCATCAGCCCCCGACCTCTGCTCCCTTGCCCATCAGCCCCTGACCTCTGACCCCTTGCCCACCTGCCTTTTCTCTTTCTCTCTCCACATTCACCCACTCTCTCCCCCATCTCGTTCCCCTCCTGCACCCTCGCCGGCCCGGCCCGAGCGCAGGACCCACCGGCCACCATGTCAGGAGACTACGAAGATGACCTCTGCCGACGGGCACTCATCCTGGTCTCAGACCTCTGTGCCCGGGTCCAAGACGCCGACACCAGCGACAGGTGCCAGGAGTTCAACGACCTGCGAATCCGGGGCTACCCCCGGGGCCCCGATGCAGGTCAGCGCCCCAGCCCCTGCCCCCGCCCCGCAGACCCGCTCAGGGGGCTGCTTCCGCTCACAGTCCTGCCTGCATCCTGTCCCCTGCTCTAAGGAGAAGGAGCTGTGAGGTCCATTTGACCCCTGACCTTGTGCAGCTTTGCTGTAGGCACCCCGCGGCCCCCAACCCCGGCCAGTGCTGCCCTATGTCCCCTACAGCTACCTTTGTGCTTGCCTGGGTTCAAACCCCACCTCTCCCAGCGCTAACCCGATGGCTTTAGGCGACTGACTTGCCTGTGCCTCGGTTTCCTCCCCTGGACCACGGAGACAGTGAGAGCGACCACCTGGTGGGGCAGATGAGAGATGCAGTGATCCCTGTGAAGAGTTTGGCCACGCTGGGCACACGGTGGTCTTTTAGTAAACGGTGGGGCAGCAGGCAGCCCGCGAGGTCCTCGGCCTGTCCCATCGACAACTCCCAGTGGTACATACACGGAGTGGCCAGATTATGATGGTCTCTGGACGAATAATAATCTGGCCACTCAGTGTGTATTAGAGGCCTGGTGCATGAATTCGTGCATGGGTGGGGTCCGGCCAGCCTGGCCAGGGGAAGGGGACTTGGACGGTTGGCCGGCCTGCCTGCTGGTCGAACTCCTGGTCAAAGGAACAATTTGCATATTAGCCTTTTATTATATAGGATAGACACCGAGTGGCCAGATTACTATGCGATCAGAGATCATCATAATCTGGCCACTCAGTGAGGGAAACTGAGGTTCAGAAGGGCGAACTGACGCCCCAGGTCACCCAGCTCCAAGGCAGCGGGGTCCTCAGAGCGAGGAAGTGCTGTGTGCCAGGGGCTGGAGGAGGGGCCTGTGGAAGCCGCAGGCGGAACAGCCAGAACCGGCCCTGGGAAGTCAAGACCAGCCTCAGTTCAGTGACTTCCTAGAAGGACCCCCAGAGCTCAGAAAAGGGGCTCCACGGGGACCGATTCTCTCCTCTCCGGCAAACGGGAAATGCAAAGCTCAGAGTGGTTAAGACAGCTTCTCAAGGCCACACAGCAAGCTGGGCGGAGGGGGCTGACCCCTGACCTGCCTGACGGCGCCATGCATTCTTTTTCTCTTTGATCGTCTCTGAGCATCTGGGGGGGCTTTGGTCCTATTTCTGGGGGTGCCCCCTCTGACAGAGAGGCAGCGTGTGCTAGCGGGAAAGAGAACAAAGGCCGGAGACAGACCCCAGACCCGCCGTTTACTTCCTGTGCCGCCTTCTACAAGCCACTCAGCCTCTCTGTGCCTCAGTTTCCTCATCTTTAAAACGGGTATATAAAATACCCAGCCTGCCACAAATAAATAAGTAAAACACCCATCTTGTAGGGTCATGGAGTTTACTTTTTTTAAAATTTATTTGATTGATTTTAGAGAAGGAAGAGGGAGAGAGAGATAGAAACATCAATGATGAGAGAGAATCGTGGATCAGCTGCCTCCTGCACTCCCCTCCACTGGGGATCAAGCCGGCAACCCAGGCATGTGCCCTTGGCTGGAATCGAACCTCGAACCCTTCAGTCCGCAAACCGACGATCTATCCATTGAGCCAGACCAGCTAGGGCAGGGTCATGGAGTTTAAGATAAATAATATATGTAAATTGCTCAAGACGATGCGTGGCTAATACTAAACAATTACTTTTCAATTATATATATATATATATATATATATATATATATATATATATATATATTATTGATTTTTTCAGAGAGGGAGGGAGAGGGATAGAGAGTTAGAAACATCGATGAGAGAGGAACATCGATCAGCTGCCTCCGGCACACCTCCTACTGGGGATGTGCCCGCAACCAAGGTACATGCCCTTGACCGGAATCGAACCCGGGACCTTTCAGTCCGCAGGCCGACGCTCTATCCACTGAGCCAAACCGGATTCGGCTCAATTATTTTTTGAAGCTTAGCTCTTCCGGGACAACAGTGGGAAGATAGATTGTGACCTCCCCCCTTCCCTGACCCCTGACCCCTGACCCCTGCGCCCGCTCTCTCCAGACATCTCTGTGAGCCTGCTGTCCGTCATCGTGACGTTCTGCGGCATCGTCCTGCTGGGCGTGTCCCTCTTCGTGTCCTGGAAGCTGTGCTGGGTGCCCTGGCGGGACAAGGGCTCGGCGGTGGGCGGCGGCCCGCTGCGCAAGGAGCTGGGCCCCGGGGTGGGGCTGGCGGGCCTGGTGGGCGGCAGCGGGCACCACCTGGGGGCCGGCCTGGGGGGCCACTCGCTGCTGGGGGGCCCGCACCACCATGCCCACGCCGCCCACCACCCGCCCTTCGCCGAGCTGCTGGAGCCGGGCGGCCTGGGGGGCTCCGACGCCCCGGACCCCTCCTACCTGGACATGGACTCCTACCCAGAGGCCGCCGCCGCCGCCGCCGCCGCCGCCGCCGTGGCCGCCGGGGTCAAACCCAGCCAGACGTCGCCCGAGCTGCCCTCCGAGGGCGGCGGGGCCGGCTCCGGGCTGCTCCTGCTGCCCCCTAGCGGCGGCGGTTTGCCCAGTGCCCAGTCCCATCAGCAGGTCACCAGCCTGGCACCCACCACCAGGTGAGCCGGGGTGGATGGGCTTGGGGTCCGCTCTGAACGTCTGCTCCTCCTCTGTGTGTCTGTTTCCCGTCTTCGGTTCTCCTGAGCCCTGGGGGAGGAAGGGGTTTGGGGTGTGGGGATAGAGGAGGCTGGGGGCCCAGGCTCCTGGGTCTGGGAGAGGAGGGGGAGGAGCCTAGAGTCCTCGGACCTCAGGGAGAAGGGGGCTGGAGGTCTGCATTCCCGGAGCCAGAGGAAGGAGGAGGAGGCTGGGGGCAGGACACTAGGAGGGTGGAAAGAATGAGGGTTAGGACCGCCCCCCCACACACACACACACACAAGATCCTCGGTCAAAAGGCAGTCACAGGCCTGAGTGTGGGAAACAGAGAGGTGAGTAGACAGACAAGCCCTCCCCGCATTCACCCACAGTCCAGGGGTATGCCCCCCCACCGCGCGCACACACACACACACACACACACACACACGCATGGGCTGTCTGGGGCCGGCTGGCCAGCCAGGCCAGGGCTGCAGAGAGGCAGCTGGGGGAACACGGCCATGGGCTGTGATCCATCCCGATGATTGGCTTATGGATGTCGAACCATCCTTGCCTTCCTGGGGTGGAGCCCACCTGGTCCTGGTGGATGATCCCTCTCACGCATGTTGGATCTGGTTTGCCAATGTTTGCGTCTGTGAACATCGAGGATATTGACCTGTCATTTTCTTCTTCTTCTCCTTTTTTTATATATATTGTTTTTATTGACTTTTTTTTTTTTTTAACAGAGAGGAAGGGAGAGGGATAGAGAGCTAGAAACATCGATGAGAGAGAATCATCCACCAGCTGCCTCCTGCACACCTCCTACTGGGGATGTGCCCGCAACCAAGGTACCTGCCCTTGACCGGGATCAAACCCGGGACCTTTCAGTCCGCAGGCCGACGCTCTATCCACTGAGCCAAACAGGTTTCGGCTGTCATTTTCTTCTTTTTGACAAAAAGGAAAGGCAGGGTAGGGGGGAGAAGGGCAGAGCGGGGTGGAGGGGGGTCTTGGGCCCTGGGCAGCCCCAAGGGCTCATGGGAAAGTGATTCGGAGTCACCAGCTTGAGGTTCAGAGGGGGCTCCTTGCTGGATGCTGTAGTCCAAGCTTAGAGAAGGGGAAATTCCCTCCCCAATACAGATGGGGAAACTGAGGCTCAGGGCATGCCCGTGGCTGGCTCCAGGCCTTGGGGAGCAGAGGTGGGGGCTTTGCTGCCCCCTAGCGGTGGGGTTCAGGGATGAGGCAGGGAGGGGTCTCCCTGATCTTCAGAGGCAAGGATCAGAGACATCCACCGCTCCTGGGTCTCCCCCACCCCACCCCCTGCAGGTACCCAGCCCTGCCTCGGCCCCTCACCCAGCAGACCCTGACCACCCAGCCAGACCCGGGCGGCGAGGAGCGGCCGCCCGCCCTGCCCTTGCCCCTGCCGGGCGGCGAGGAGAAGGCCAAGCTCATCGGGCAGATCAAGCCGGAGCTGTACCAGGGCGCGGGCCCCGGCGGCTGGCGCGGCGGCGGGGCCCCGGGCCCCGGGGAGGCGGGCGCCGGCGCGCCCTGCGGCCGCATCAGCTTCGCCCTGCGGTACCTCTACGGCTCCGACCAGCTGGTGGTGCGCATCCTGCAGGCCCTGGACCTCCCGGCCAAGGACTCCAACGGCTTCTCGGACCCCTACGTCAAGATCTACCTGCTGCCCGACCGCAAGAAGAAGTTCCAGACCAAGGTCCGGGCGGCGGGCTGGGTACCGGGTCCCACTGAGGAGGGACTGGGGGCCTGGACCCCTGGGTGTGAGGGAGGAGGGACTGGGGGCAGGGACCCCTGGGTCTGAGGGAGGAGGGGCAGGGGGCCTGGACCTCTGGGTCTGAGGGAGGAGGGGCTGGGGGCCTGGACCTCTGGGTCTGAGGGAGGAGGGGCTGGGGCCTGGACCCCTGGGTCTGAGGGAGGAGGGGCTGGGGGCCTGGACTCCTGGGTCTGAGGGAGGAGGGGCAGGGGGCCTGGACTCCTGGGTCTGAGGGAGGAGGGGCAGGGGGCCTGGACTCCTGGGTCTGAGGGCGGAGGGCTGGGGGCCTGGGTCTGAGGGAGGAGGGGCTGGGGGCCTGGACTCCTGGGTCTGAGGGAGGAGGGGCAGGGGGCCTGGACTCCTGGGTCTGAGGGAGGAGGGGCTGGGCTCCGGGGTCTGAGGGAGGAGGGGCCGGGGGCCTGGGTCTGAGGAAGGTGGGGCTGGGGTCTGGGTCTGAGGGCGGAGGGCTGGGGGCTGGGGCCTGGACCCCTGGGTCTGAGGGAGGAGGGGCTGGGGGCCTGGACCCCTGGGTCTGAGGGGGGAGGGACTGGGGGCCTGGACTCCTGGGTCTGAGGGAGGAGGGGCTGGGGGCCTGGACCCCTGGGTCTGAGGGAGGAGGGGCTGGGGCCTGGACCCCTGGGTCTGAGGGAGGAGGGGCTGGGGCCTGGACCCCTGGGTCTGAGGGAGGAGGGGCTGGACCCCCGGGTCTGAGGGATGAGGGGCTGGGCTCCGGGGTCTGAGGGAGGAGGGGCCGGGGGCCTGGGTCTGAGGAAGGTGGGGCTGGGGTCTGGGTCTGAGGGCGGAGGGCTGGGGGCTGGGGCCTGGACCCCTGGGTCTGAGGGAGGAGGGGCTGGGGGCCTGGGCCCTTAGGTCTGAGGGAGGAGGGGCTGGGGGCCTGGACCCCTGGGTCTGAGGGGGGAGGGACTGGGGGCCTGGACTCCTGGGTCTGAGGGAGGAGGGGCTGGGGGCCTGGACCCCTGGGTCTGAGGGAGGAGGGGTTGGGGCCTGGACCCCTGGGTCTGAGGGAGGAGGGGCTGGGGCCTGGACCCCTGGGTCTGAGGGAGGAGGGGCTGGACCCCCGGGTCTGAGGGATGAGGGGCTGGGCTCCGGGGTCTGAGGGCGGAGGGCTGGGGTCTGGGGCCTGGACTCCTGAGTCGGGGCGGAGGAAGGGCTGGCAGACATGGTGTCTGCCCCCCCCCCCCCAGGTGCACAGGAAGACCCTGAACCCCGTCTTCAACGAGACGTTCCAGTTCGCGGTGCCCCTGGCCGAGCTGGCCCAGCGCAAGCTGCACTTCAGCGTCTACGACTTCGACCGCTTCTCCCGGCACGACCTCATCGGCCAGGTGGTGCTGGACAACCTGCTGGAGCTGGCGGAGCAGCCGCCCGACCGCCCGCTGTGGCGGGACATCCTGGAGGGCGGCTCGGTCAGTGCCCTGCCCCCGCCCCCTCCTCCCCCCGGAGTCTACATTTTATTTCATTTTTCTATATATTTTATTGATTTTTCACAGAGAGGAAGAGAGAGGGATAGAGAGTTAGAAACATCGATGAGAGAGAAACACATATCAGCTGCCTCCCGCACACCCCATACTGAGGATGTGCCTGATACCAAGGTACATGCCCTTGACCTGAATCTAATTTGGGACCCTTGAGTCGGAAGGCCGATGCACTATCTTCTGAGCCAAACAGGTCAGGGCTACAAAAATCTCTTAATTTATCTCCCTTTCACAAAACCTGTAGCAACCCACATTCCTAGTGATGGAAACTGTTGGTCTTACCACTTTTTTTTTTTCTTTTACCAATCTCAGGGTTTTCAAGTTCAGCTGCCTCCTGCACACTCCCCACCGGGGATGTGCCCACAACCAAGGTACCTGCCCTTGACCGGAATCGAACCTGGGACCCTTCAGTCCTCAGGCCGACGCTCTATCCACTGAGCCAAACCGGTTTTGGCTTACGTTTTATTTTATTGCAAAAGCTTGCAAGCACCCACGAGAGGGTAGGATATGGCTCGGCCCCCCTGCCCGCCACACTTACCAAACAGGAACCCCTCGCCTGGGCCCAGGCCTCTCAAATTCCCACCCCCCTGGACCTCTGATGCTAACAGTCGAGAAAATGGTCACAGATGCCGAGGAGCCCCCCGCCCCGCCCCCCACTCCCAGGCAGCTCCATCCACACTTCTGCCCTCTGACCTCAGCACTTCTGCCCTCTGACCTCAGCACTTCTGCCCTCTGACCTCAGATCCCTGACCCACCCACTTCCCCGAAGCTGGAGTTCTGGCTCTTCTTTTTCTTTCCTTTAAAATCAAAATTTTTTTTATGGATTTCAGCAAGAGAGGAGGGAGAGAGAAACATCCATGGTGAGAGAGAATCACTGAGCGGCTGCTTCTTGCATGCGGCCTGCTGGGGATCGAGCCACAGCCCAGGCACGTGGCCCGACCGGCCGGCCGTCGAACCCTGACCTCCTGGTTGCTGGCTGGGTGGAGGGCCAATCACGGAGCCAGGCCCCCCGGGCGGGCTCCTGTCCTGCCAGCTTCCTTCCCCTTCCCGCCTCCTGACTTCCTTCGGATCTGTGAACACCTCACACCCCCAGCCCTTGACCTCCAAACGCTCTCATTTAGCCGAATCCGGTTCCTCCCGAGTCTCCGCCTGAATCCCAACAGCCCCATGGTCGGCAAACTGCGGCTCGAGAGCCGCAGGTGGCTCTTTGGCCCCTTGAGTGTGGCTCTTTCACAAAATATACCACAGCCCGGGCGAGCGAGTCTGTGTGGAGGAAGCGGCGTTCGAAGAAGTTGAAGTTTAAACAATGTGGCTCTCCAGAGAAATTTCAGCCGTTGTCCCGTTGGTGTCTGGCTCTGTGGACGAATGAGTTTGCCGACCACTGGGATAGCCTATCCCCCAGGCCTTAGACGGCCCGGGGTCCCAAGGCCCTGACACCCCCGCCCCCCCAGGCCCTCCGCATTCAGATTGTGGGACCCTCCGCCCCCCACTGGGCCCCTTCCTCGTGTCCCATGATCCTCCGCTTCTGGAACCTCCTCCTGTACGCCCGCCCCTTCCCAGCCCCTCCTAGTCCTTCTTGGGTCTCCTGATCCCTTCCCGCTCCATCCCAATCCAGGGGTTCCCCACATTCCACTCTGCCAACCCGGGGAAGCTGTGTGTCCCGGGGGTGGGCGGGGGGTGAGCCCTGTCCTCACACAGGACGGCCATGCTCGGGGTCCTGGCCCCCTCTGGGCCTCAGTTTCCCCGTATGCACCAGGACGTGGTTGGACCGGGTGCCTGTGGCTCTGCCTGCAGGCCCCTCACCGGGCTCTCCATGTTCTGCTCGCTGCGTCCAAGCCCAACCCTGAGAACCAAGTGCCTGATTCCAGGGTCTCTCCCCAAGGCCCCCATCTGTCCCTCCTCCCTCCTCCCCCCAGTCCCGTCCTAACCCCACCCGATGGCCCTCTCCCCACATCCATCTCTGCCTCCTGTGTCTGACATTCTTGTTTTCCCTTTCACTCTGTCACTCAGGTCTGCCCTCAACCCTGTGTTCATCCATTCCTCTATCAGTGTTTCCCAAACTTTTAACATATGTGTACCCCTTCTATCATTTCCTGAGTGCCCCTGGTACTCATGAGAACGTAGAATTAGGCGCAGCTAAGCGCGGTGCAGTGCATATCCCCACCAAACTCTCCCCATACCCCTGGGGGTGCGCGTACCACACTCCCTGCCAGGAGCCAGGCAGCCCAGAGTCCACGGTCAGGGGCCTGAGTGAGAGGCAGGAGGGGGTCTGCTCGGGGCTGCCTGTGCTCTGGGGGCTCCAGGGCGGGGGTGACAGCTGAGCTTGGAGAGTGAGAGGAAGGAACAGCCTGGGGCGGGGCCTGGAGGGGGGCGAGTGGGGAGCCCAGGGGCCCAGGCCCGGGTCAGGTGGTTGGGAGGCGGGGCGTGGGCCCGGCCAGCTCTGGCCGCTGCCCTGTGTCCGCGGGTCCGCGTAGGAGGGTCCGTCCCCTGGAGCCTCCCTCAGACGGGCTTCTCCGCCCGTGTCTTCTCGGTCCCGCTCTGTCCCGGTCCCTGGCCCTCGCGCTGGGTCCCCATGGGCCTGGGTCTCTGTGTCTCTGCCTGAGAGCTCGGTGGTCTGTCTTTCTAGCTGCTCTGGTCTCTCACTGTGGTCTCCGCTCTGTGTGCCTCCCAGCTCTGCCCCCGCTCCTGCCTCTTCCGTGAACACACCTGCGTTGATCGTGGTGGGCAGTGGCTCGGGGTCACCAGGTTGGGCCTGGAGTCAGATGAAGTGGATGGACACCAGGGAGGAGAGTGCTGGAGGCTGGGGCGGGCTAAGAGCTGGGGAGACGGAGGTGGGGGGCTGCTAAACCCCGTTTCCCCCCCTGTAGGAAAAGGCGGATCTTGGGGAGCTCAACTTCTCACTCTGCTACCTCCCCACGGCCGGCCGCCTCACCGTGACCATCATCAAAGCCTCTAACCTCAAAGCCATGGACCTCACCGGCTTCTCGGGTGGGTTCTGAGGGGCCTGGGTGTGAGGGAGGAGGGCTGGGGGCCTGGGTCTGAGGGAGGAGGGCTGGGGGCCTGGACTCCTGGGTCTGAGGGAGGAGGGGCTGGGGGCCTGGACCCCTGGGTCTGAGGGAGGAGGGGCTGGAGCCTGGACCCCTGGGTCTGAGGGAGGAGGGGCTGGGGGCCTGGACCCCTGGGTCTGAGGGAGGAGGGGCTGGGGGCCTGGACCCCTGGGTCTGAGGGAGGAGGGGCTGGGGGCCTGGACCCCTGGGTCTGAGGGAGGAGGGGCTGGGGGCCTGGACCCCTGGGTTTGAGGGAGGAGGGGCTGGACCCCTGGGTCTGAGGGAGGAGGGGCTGGACCCCTGGGTCTGAGGGAGGAGGGGCTGGACCCCTGGGTCTGAGGGAGAAGGGCTGGGGGCCTGGGTCTGAGGGAGGAGGGGCTGGGGGCCTGGGTCTGAGGGAGGAGGGGCTGAGGCCTGGACCCCTGGGTCTGAGGGGGGAGAGGCTGAACCCCTGGGTCTGAGGGGGGAGAGGCTGGACCCCTGGGTCTGAGGGTGAGAGGCTGGGGAGGAAAGGCTGGGGACCCAGACCTTGGGAAGGAGGGGTCTCAGAGAGTCAGTGGGGGCTCAGCTCTCCACGCTCTCCCTCCAGACCCCTACGTGAAGGCCTCTCTGATCAGCGAGGGGCGGCGCCTCAAGAAGCGGAAAACCTCCATCAAGAAGAACACGCTGAACCCCACCTACAACGAGGCGCTGGTGTTCGACGTGGCCCCCGAGAGCGTGGAGAACGTGGGGCTCAGCATCGCGGTGGTGGATTACGACTGGTGAGGAGGGCGCGGGGCGGGGCGCGGGGCGCGGGACGGGCGGGGCGGGGGGTGGGGGATGTGGGGCGCGGGGCGGGGCACCCTCCCTCTGGAGGCTCACGGCCCCCCACTCCCTGGCCCCTCAGCATCGGCCACAACGAGGTCATCGGCGTGTGCCGCGTGGGCCCCGACGCCGCGGACCCGCACGGCCGCGAGCACTGGGCGGAGATGCTGGCCAACCCGCGCAAGCCCGTGGAGCACTGGCACCAGCTGGTGGAGGTGAGCGGCCCCCCTACACACACACCCGCCCCTTCATTCCACGTCTTTGGGGCGTCGGAGGCAGAGGCCGGGTTCCAGTCCCGCCCCATCAGCCTCTGACCCTCTTTGTGCCTCAGTTTCCTCACCAGCATCTGCCCAGGAGGGAGGGTCGGCGGGTCCATGCAGGCCCCAGTGCCTGCCTCTTAGCAAGGCTCTCAATTCTTTTTCTTTAAAAAAATATGTATATATTTTATTGATTCTTTTACAGAGAGGAAGGAAGAGGGATAGAGAGTTTGGAAACATCAAACAGTTGCCTCCTGTACACTTCTTACTGGGGAGGTGCCTGCAACATGCCCTTGACCGGAATCGAACCCAGGACCCTTCAGTCCACAGGCCGACGCTCTATCCACTGAGCCAAATGGGTTTCGGCCAAGGCTCTTATTTCTGAGGCTAAGTCCACAATAAAGGGGAAACCATGGGACAGCATCTCGCGGACTGGGTTTTTGTTTTTTTATATAAATATATTTTTATTGAGTTCAGAGAGGGAGAGAGAGATAGAAACATCAATGAGAGAGAACCCGGGGCCCTCCAGTCCATAGGCTGACACTCCAATCCCTGAGCCAAACCAGCCAGGGGAGGTTTGAGGGGTTTTTTATTTTTTTATTTTTGAAAAGCCAGGTGTGTCCCTGTTGGGTTTGGCTCAGTGGCTAGAGCGTCGGCCTCCCGACTGAAAGGTCCCGGGTTCAATTCCGGTCAAGGGCATGTACCTTGGTTGTGGGCACATCCCCAGTAGGGGGCGTGCAGGAGGCAGCTGGTCGATGTTTCTCTCTCACCGATGTTTCTGACTCTCTGTCCCTCTCCCTTCCTCTCTGTAAAAAAAAATCAATAAAATATATTCTTGGGGCTCTACTCAGGCTGACAGATGGCAGCTGCGCCCTCCTCCTGCGTGCTCTGGGCTTCTCAGGCACTCACTCACTCACTCATTCATTCCACCGGCTCCTCCAGAAGCTCCCGGGGGCCAGGGAGAACCTTGACCGTGACTTCCAGCTGATCCTTCTCCCCCCGGAGCTGACACTGCCCCCTCTCCCCTCACAGCGCCCCCTGGGCTCCCCAGCGCCCCCAGGACAGAGTCCCCGCCCCCCTGAGGTCCTGCCCCCTCTCCCCTCACAGCCCCCCCCCTCCCCAGCGCCCCCAGGACAGAGTCCCCGCTCCCCTGAGGTGCTGCCCCCTCTCCCCTCATCGCTCCTCACATTTCCAGGGACTCCGTTTTTTTTCTTTTTTAAAATATATTTTTATTGATTTCAGAGAGGAAGGGAGAAAGGGAGGGAGAGAAACACCTATGATGAGAGAGAATCTTCGACGGGCCGCCTCCTGCAGGCCTCACACTGGGGATGGAGCCCACAACCTGGGCATGTGCCCTGACCGGGCATGGAACCGTAACCTCCTGGTTCAGAGGCCGGCATCTAACCACAGAGCCAGGCCGGCCGGGCCGGGGACGTTACCTTTGTGCCTCAGTTTACCCGTCTGTGAACCAGGGCTGTCGTTCCACTCGCCCCATCTCTCCAGAGCTGGGTGAAGAGGCATGCAGGGCGGGTTTTCTCCTGTGGATTATTAGTGACCGCTTTGCCTCTGCCCCGCCCTCCTGAACCTCCCGAGTTTTCCATTTCAGGAAAAGACTTTGACCAGCTTCACGAAAGGCGGCAAAGGATTGTCAGAGAAAGAGAATTCAGAGTGAGGGGTAAGGAACCCAGAGGAGAGGCAGGACTTAGGGTCCACACTCCTGGGTCTGAGGGAGGAGGGGCTGGGGGCCTGGACTCCTGGGTCTGAGGGAGGAGGAGCTGGACCCCTGGGTCTGAGGGAGGAGGGCTGGGGGCCTGGACCCCTGGGTCTGAGGGAGGAGGGGCTGGGGGCCTGGGCTCCTGGATCTGAGGGAGGAGGGCTGGGGGCCTGGACTCCTTGGTCTGAGGGAGGAAGGGCTGGGGGCCTGGACCCCTGGGTCTGAGGGAGGAGGGCTGGGGGTCAGCATTCCTGGTCCCTGCGATGTGATGGGGCCACGGCAGGTCAGGGCCCGCTCTCTGCCATCACTGACACCTCCCTGCCCGTCCCGCAGGTCTGGCCTAAGCCCGGGATCGGACCAGGCCCCTCCGGACCCCCTTCCTTCCCGCCCGGACCATGAACTCATCTCAAAGCCATAACGTCCGAGCTGCGTGGTGCGGGGGCCCCGGGCCCGCCCGTCCCTGTACCCCGGAGGCCGGAGGCCGGGCGGCCTGCGGCCCAGCTCCCTGTTTCAGGGCGGGGGCGTTCAGTCTCCACTGTGTCCGTCTGTCCTTCCCTGGGGCTCCCCTTCCAGGCAAGGGGCCGTGCATGTCTGGGGGACCCCAGCCCCCCAAACCTCCGTCTCTCTCTCTGTCTTTTGCCGTTTGTTGAAGACTTGGTGTCCTGACCCCCATTCTCACCGTGAATGTCAACGGACCAATCCCCAGACACACACACACACACACACACACACACACCTGAGTGTACCCCTCTGTGCACCTCCCCCCGCGTCTGGCCGATCCCCCCACTGCTGCTGCTATCAACACCGGAATAAACACCGTGGGTCTCACTCCACCTGAGCTCCTGTCCTCCCTGGGACCTGGAATACCCTGGCTCCGGGTTCAAGCAAATGTCCCATCCGCTTTGGCAGCTGAATTTGGTCTCTCTGAGCCTTAGTTTGTAAATGTCACCTTGGCCAGGATCACTAAGATTATGGGGCGCAAGGTGCAATCCAGACTACCACCGCCACCAGCAGAACTGGAGTCCTCAGTCTATGGCAAGCCTGAGCGGACACAGAAGGATTTCAGGCACGGCTCGGGCTCGATCCAGGTGCCAGAGGACTCCGCTTATCTGTTTGGCTCTGTTCCCAAGCCAGTCTTTGCAGGGGCGATACGATGGCCCTTGGGAGCCCCGGGCGTGTCCTGCCGCATCGGGCGCGGTGCCTTCAGCTGCGTTTCCAATGGAAAGAGCCGAAGCGATAGCGGCTGCTTTTTGCACAAAGAGCAGATCTTCCAGAGTCACAGAGTCCCCCAGGGTTGGCATCCCTGAGCTTCGGTTTGCCTTCCCGTCCTGGGTACACGCCGTCTCCACACGCTGTTCTCACAGGGCGGCAGCGAAAACAGGAACCATGGACAGGGCCTCCCCTACGTGCTGGTCTTTTTTTTCCTCCCCAGAAGAGTTCTCGTTTGCCAGAGCTGGGTGTGATGGAGAGCCGACTGGGGAAGGGAGCATCTGTCCTTCCCAGCGTCTGTGGGGGTGTGGGCCTTGTCAGTGATAAAGTACCCAGAGCTGAACGGTGGACAGGTGGGAAATTAACACCTGCCGTAATCACCCTCAGACCCGGCCATTTCGGAGGAGACAAAATCAGGGTCTCTGATTGGTTGCCCTTGGGTCTTGGGTGACCACCTCCGGCCAATCCTGTGTCCAGTTAGCAAGCTCGCTCTTGGGCCCGCCCCCTGCCACGACTGACTTCTCCTCCCCTGACCATCCCACCAGGCATGGGCTCAGCGCCCCCCCCCCCCGCCCCCGCTTCCCTGCAGGATCTCATCCCTCCTTGCCCAGCGGGGAATTCATTTCCTGCAGCCATATCTTCTTTAGGAGAGAACAGAAGGGCCCCTTGATTGACAGCCCTAGCGGGATCAGATGGCCGCAGACAGGGCACAGTCCTTCAAAGTAGTGAATGCCCCAGCCCACGCACATGCCCGATAAACACCATTGCAGAAAATTCTGCCGTGAAAAATGGTCCAGCCACGGCCTTCCTTCGTCTGCTAGCGTGGCTGTGACAAATGACCACGCCAGCCGGCTGAGGACCACAGAAATGGATCCTCTTGGCGCTCTGGAGGCCGGGGACTGCCGGAGAGGCCCTGGGACTCCGGCCACCTCCCGCCCCCCCCCCCCCCCCCCAGGCTGCCTCTCCCCGAGGCTGCATCACCCCAACCTTTGCATCTGTCTCACCTCCCGGGTTTCTCTCTCTCCCATCTCCCTTTGCCTGTCTCTTTCTCTGCACACACCACACTGCCATTCTCACTGCACTCTTAACTAGGAGGCTATGTACTGTGCTCTCTTTCCTCCAGGAGCAAGCTGCACTCTTCAGTCCCGAATAAATGTCAAGGCTAGGAAGGTACCGTATCATTTGTCAAGGGCAGCTTAAGAGCATCCGCAAGAATTGCAAGGTCATCTTAGCAGCTAAATAAACATCTTGAAAATGGACATTCCATCGCGCCAAAGCAGCTTATCCTTGGAATTGCTGTCATGCTCGCCCCTGGCTAGGAGGCTCAGTTGGTTGGCGTGTTGTCCCCTACACCCAAAGGTTTTAGGTTCGATTCCCGGTCAGGGCACATACTCGGGTTTTAGGTTCAATATTTCTCTCTCTCTCTCTCTCTCTCTCTCTCTCTCTCTCTCTCTCTCTCTCTCTCTCTCTCTCTCTCTCTCTCTCACACACACACACACACACACACACACTTCCTCTCTCTAAATGTATCCTCAGGTGAGGATTACAAAAATCTTAAGTTGCCTGGTCAATGGTGCTCAGTGTTAGAGCACTGGCCTTCGCACGGGTCCTGGGTTCAAGTCCAGATTGAGGGCACACATCTGCCTGGGCTGCAGATTTGATCCCATCTCCTGTTGGGGCAGGTGTCTCTCTGTCTCTTCCCCCTCCCTCTCTCCCTCCCTCCACTCTCTCTAAAAATCAATGGGGAAAATATCCTCAGGCGAGGATCAACAACAAAAAATTTAATGTCCCACTAACCGGTTTGACTCAGTGGTTAGAGCATTGGCTTGTGGACTGAAGGGTCCCAAGTTCGATCTGGTCAAGAGCATGTACCACTGAGCCAAATTGGTCAGGGCTTAACCATTTAAAATATATATATATATATATATATATATATATATATATATATATATATATATATATATTATTGATTTCAGAAAGGAAGGGAGATAGATAGAAACATCAATGATGAGGGTATCATTGTTCGGCTGCCACTTGCACGCCCCCTACTTGGGGGCGGGGGGGGGGGATCAAGCCCACAATCTGAGCATATGCTCAGTATCCAACCTGGGACCCTTTAGTCCACAGGCTGACACTCTAGCCGCTGAGCCAAACTGGCTAGGGCTTAACCCTTAAGTGTACAGTTCAGTAGCGGTAAGTACATGCACATTGTTGTGCGACCCATCTCTGCAACTCCTTTCATCTTGCACAACCGGAAACTTCACACCCACTGAACAACAACTGTCCATCCTCCCTTCCTCCCAGCCCCTGGCAGCCACCGTCCTCCTTTCTGTCTCTGCGAACTTGACTGCTCTGGGTCTCTAAGCGGAATCATATCATTGTAACACATGCACCACACTAATGCGAGATGTCAATACTAGGAAGGATCGGGGCACCGGGTTCCATTATACCCATTGGGTCGTGCGATTTTTCTGTAAACCCAAAAAGTCTATGGGGTGTTTTTTTGTTTGTTTGTTTGTTTTTTAAATCGTGGGTAACAGATGTCAGTCAGGCAAACAGCAGGTGTCCGTTACACGGGTCCATAGCTGCAGACGGTGTCCTGCCTAATAATAGTCTGCACGTCTGGGAGTGATTGTAGAGACCAGAAGAGACAACACAGGTGAATTCCCTTTGCACATGCGAGCACCTGAGTCCAAGGTCATGCAGTATTCCTGGGCACGTGCTTCTCCCGTCCCTCCCTCAGGTGATCCCGTTCTCAAAGGCCTTCCTTAGGATTTTGCTGTTGCAGAGAGGTGCAGCCAATCGACAGCGGCTCGCCAGTGACGTCACCGGTCACCAAGGCTTCCTAGCCCACCCCTCACCCCCCCCCACCCCTGCACACAGGAGCGCCCTCTCGTGGGATAAAGGGACGCTGTACTTGAAAGAGCCTGCGTGGGCCTAACCGGTTTGGCTCAGTGGATAGAGCGCCGGCCTGCGGACTGAAGGGGTCCCAGGTTCGATTCCGGTCAAGGGCATGTACCCTGGTTGCAGGCACATCCCCAGTAGGAGGTGTGCAGGAGGCAGCTGATCAATGTTTCTAACTCTCTATCCCTCTCCCTTCCTCTCTGTAAAAAAAAAAATAAATGCCAAAACCGGTTTGGCTCAGTGGATAGAGCGTCGGTCTGCAGACTGAAGGGGTCCCGGGTTCGATTCTGGTCAAGGGCATGTACCTTGATTGCAGGTACATCCCCAGTGGGGGATGTGCAAGAGGCAGCTGATCGATGACTCTCTCTCATCGATGTTTCTAACTCTCTATCTCTCTCCCTTCCTCTCTGTAAAAAATCAATAAAATATATATATTTTAAAAATCAATAATATATATATATATATATATATATATATATATATATATATATATATATATATATTTTATTTTTTTTTTAAATGAGCCGGCGTGGTCGTTCAACACTCCTCACGCCCCCTGGCCTCTCAGGTCACTTTCCACTGCTGGTCCCGACGGGAGACACCCCGCAAGCGGAGAGCGATGCCGAGAGGGGGAAGAGCAACATTCTCTGGCATCCAATCAGATACAGGCATTGGCTCGCCAAGCATCCATCCAACCCAATAGCGCAGGCATCCGATTCGACAGGGCAGAGTTGCCATGACGACGCGAGTCTCCCTCCGTAAGGGTGGCGGCGCCTGAGAGCTCGGGAATGAGCGCCACCTGGTGCTTGGCAACGCCGGGCTGCCCACTCCGGCCGCCGCGGGTTGGGAGGCAGCCGAGGGGGCGGGGCCAAGGCCCGCGACGTCACCGGTTGCCGGGTAGCCGCGGAGCGCGTGAGCTCGCGCGCGAGTTCTCCTGAGCTCCCGCGGGCCCGCCGGCGGGTCGCGCGCAGTTTCCAGGCGGCGGTTGGTGCGCATGCGCCCAGGTTTCGGTTTTTCCCGCCTGAGCGAGCGATAAGGAGAGGTGTGAGGGGAGAGGCGCCCGGGGCGGGCGGACGGACGGACGGACGGAGGGATAGGGGAATGGATGGAGGTAGCGCCCCTCGTTGCCAGAAGAGGCCTGGAGAGGAGGCGGCCCCGACAATTCTTGTGGAGGGACCGGACCCTGAAGAGAAACCCCAGAGCCCGGCTGGGAGAAACAGCGCCGGAGGACGAGGAGGTCCCCCCGCCAACCCTTACAGACCCAAACCCGCAGGGAAGCCGGTCCCGAGGCCCCCGCGGCGGAGGAAAAGCAGACCGGACCCAGGGAGAGCACACCAGAACCCATGTTGGAAAAGCCAAGAGGCAGACCAAGTTCATTTTCCAGGACCAATTGAGGATGGGCCCTCCATATATATATATATATATATATATATATATATATATATATATATATATATATATATTTTTGGAGGGGGATTTAATATTGCAAGAAGCCATTATGGGGGTCGGAGGGGGGAAGAAAACAGCATGGATTCCCTTACATCCATTTTATTATTTCGTATTTTTAAATGAATATTGGCCTAGATTTTTCTTTCCTATGCTCCTTGTCAGGTTTCAGTCTCCCAGTTCGGCTCACCTCATACCCTGAGCTGAAGACACCGCTCTTCTAGTCCCCGGAAGGGTTTGCCTCCTGTTGGAATTATTTCTTCCCTCGTGTTTATAGCAGAACTTGCCAGAGGCGATGTCTGGACCCAGGATTTCCTTCGTGGTTAGTTTTAACTGACCGATTCAATTTGCTTGGATGGTTTTACGACTAAGCACATGCTGTATTTCTTCTCCAGTTACTTTTGGTAGGTTACCGTTTTCTAGGGGTTTGTCCATTTCACCTATATTTTCGGATTTATTCATCTACATCGTAGAAGAGGTTGCTGTAGCGATGGAGGAGACAGAAGGCGGAGGGGACCGAGGACAGCAGCCGACGGAGTTAGAGAAGACAAGACAACGGAGGGGACCATGTCTGAGTGGAATCCACCCCGACGATCAGGATCGTCAGAAGCAAAGGGGAAAGGAGCAGAGACCGAGGGGGACAGAGACCCCAGGAGTCTTGGACAGAGTCCAAGGGTCTAAGAAAGGAGGCAGAGAGACCAAGAGGACAGCGACACAACAGTGTCATGACGAGGAAGAGGATAATGACAGAGGGACAAAGACCAAGGGGACAGTGATAAGGGGAAAGATAAGGGAGGCAGTGGGGGGTATAGAGAAGGTGACCGTCTCAGAGACAGAAGGCAGAGACTCGGGTGACAAAGACAGGACAGTGACAGGTGACAGAGAGAACACAGATGCAGGAGAAATAGAAGAAAGGGCCTAAAAAAGATTCTGCTGGGAGCCTATCACCTAAACCAGCGGTCGGCAAACTCATTCGTCCACAGAGCCAAATACCAACAGGTCGACCATTGAGATTTCTTTGGAGAGCCACATTTTTTAAACTTAAACTGCTTCTAACGCCACTTCTTCAAAACAGACTCACCCAGGCCGTGGTATTTTGTGGAAGAGCCACACTCAAGGGGCCAAAGAGCCACCTGTGGCTCATGAGCTGCAGTTTGCCGACCAAAACAGAGAGTCCCGTGGTTAGATTGGAAGTGCCGACGGCAAGGGGGCAGAGTAGGTGGATGTTGTACCTGCCTCCTCCCATGAACACATCACAATTACAACTAAACTGAAAGGAAACATCGAGGTGATGTAGCGGGAAGTGATACAAATAAAGGAGAAAGTTCCAGAGACAAAGATGGAGCAACAGGGATGGAGGCTAAGAGAACGCCTGCAGGCAGAGGGGGCAGAGGTGAAGGTAACAATGTCAGAGACATAAGAAAATGCAAGATGAAGGATGGGTCCTTTACAGAGGGGACAGAGGGACAATGGAGAGTGGCAGGCAGAGCCACAGGGGGGATGGAGACAGGGCTAGAAGGGCCGAGGGCGGAGGGGACTATGACAGAAAGAGAGGAAACAGAAGCAGAGGTGGGGACCAAGATGGAGGGTTCAGAGTTGAGGGAGGCGCAGGATTCAGAGGAGAGAGATTTCGTGGGGATGGCAGCAAACACAAGCTCAGAGGGGACAGCCATAGTGCAGACGGTACCAGAGCGGGAGTAGCGCTGCTCGCATTCAGTGACAGTGACGGGTGAAGAAGGAACGGCCGAGGAGATGGCGACAGAGGGACAATGGCGCGGTGATTGAGCAGAAACAGAAAAGGCACAGAGACAAGAAAGGGGAGGGAGGGCAGGGCGAGATTGGTGACCAGGATAGAAGCTGGCTTGGCAGACATCCTGAGATAAAGCGAGGGAGAAGGGATGTGGACAGAGTCAGAACCACTGCAATTGTCCTTTATAGACGAAGAGAAAGACAGACGGAGAAAGTGACTTAGACACAACAGAGAAAGACAGGGACACAAAACAGAGACCAAGTCATCGCGATGAATAGAGAGACAAGAGCAAAGAGAAAGGAAACGGTAGGGTCACAATCCCCTGAGACTCAAAGATAAGGATGACAGACAACAGCAAAGATGGGTGAGAAAGTCAAGTCTCAGAGAGTGAACGGGACACACCATCCCACGGGACACACCAGCTGTGACCACCGCCAGCCCCAGCCCTGGTCGTGGAGGCACTGAGAGCCGAGGTTCGCACTCATTTCTTTTCTACCTTCCTTCCCTTCTTTCTTTTTTAATATATTTTATTTTATTTTATTTTTTTTACAGAGAGGAAGAGAGAGGGATAGAGAGTTAGAAACATCGATGAGAGAATCATTAATCAGTCACCTCCCGCACGCCCCCTACTGGGGATGTGCCCACAACCAAGGTACACACCCCTGACCGGAATCGAACCTGGGACCTTTCAGTCCGCAGGCCAATGCTCTATGAGCCAAACCGGTTTCGGCATGCCCTCACTTCTTGATGCCACTTTGCTAAATTGGGACCTTGGTTTGGGATTGTGCTTTCAAAGGCCACGCGGACTCTAGCTCTGGGACCACGTTTCTGCATCCCCCAGGCGTTGTCTGGCTTTGGCCACTGGAGCCACAGCGCAAAGAGGTGGCCACATTGCTCTTTTTTCACTCATTCAGGCCGCAAGCGCTGAGTGGTCACTGCGTGCCACAGCCACTATTCCGGGAGCCGGGAAACAGCAGTGAGCAGGCGAAGCTTTCGGCCCAGCTGGCGGACAAATACATAATGTCAGCTGGAGTCAAGCACTAACAAGAAAAAGGAAGCAAAGCTGCGGGAACAGAGGAGTTGAAGTTGATAATGGCAGGCTGGGTTATTTAGACCAGCCCTCCCTCTTTAATGATTTTTGAAGTCTTAAAAGCAGTAAAGGCCTGCCCTGACCGGTTTGGCTCAATGGATAGAGCGTCAGCCTGCAGACTGAAAGGTCCCGGGTTCCATTCGGTCAAGGGCATGTACCTTGGTTGCAGGCACATCCCCGGTAGGGGGTGCGCAAGAGGCAGCTGATTGATGATTCTCTCTCATCAATGTTTCTAACTCTCTATCCCTCACTCTTCCTCTCTGTAAAAAACCAATAAAATAAAAAAAATCAATATATATATATATATATATATATATATATATATATATATACACACACACACACACACACACACACACACTCACACCATTAAAGGTCTCACAAGATTTCTGAGGCCGTAACTGAAGGGAAGGTGAGAGGCCAGAGAGTACTCGGAGTACTTCAGCCTGAAGAGCTTTTACTTTGACGGCTTCTCAGGTAAAGCGGAGAAAGAGCTCAGGGCCCACCCTAGGTGGGAGTCCACTTTGAACTGGGAAAGCAGTGTCCAAACCTGCCCGGTAAGGGAAACCAGAATAAAAGTGACCTTCATTTGGAATTTCCAGCCGTTCACATGGGTGGTCCGAAGACCTCAGGTTGTGACATCAATTTAGTCTCCAGCTGGGGATGTTCTTACGCTTCTGACAACATACAAAGTGTTCTTTGTGAAGACATTTCACTGACAGCCTCAAGTTGTTCCTTTAAACATATTTTCAAGAAAAGCGAGCGGCACACAGATATAACCAAATAGACCAAGTGCCAGGAACAGGAACCAGCTGAAATAAGAGACACTAGAAACAGATGCACGAAATACCTGTGCTGTTGGAATTATTAGACAAAAACATGCTATGTTTATATAAAATATAAGGTTGTCATTTTTCTGCATGAGCCTGGGAACTATAAAAAGTAAATATGCCCTGGATGGTAGCCATGTTGGTTAGAGCATCATCCTGATACCCCAAGGTTGAGGGTTCGATTTCCCGTCAGGGTGCATACAAAGAACAACCAATGAATGTATAAGTGGGACAACAAATTGATGTTTCTCTTTCCCTCGCCCTCTCCCCCCACCTCCCCCTCTCTTCCCTCCCCATCCTATCTAAAATCAATGCAAAAAAAAAAAAAAAAAAAGACACTGGTACAGGTGCTACAGAATTTAACAAGGTAAAAATTGGATGTATGAGAATAAATTTGAAAATATAGATGAAGTGGACAAATCCCTAGAAAACTATAAGCTACCAAAAATAACTGGAGAAGAAATATAGCATTTGCTTAGTCATAAAACCATTCAAGCAAATTGAATCAGTGAGTTAAAATTAACCACAAAGAAAATTCTGGGTCCAGACATCGTCTCTGGCAAGTTCTGCTATAAACACGAGGGAAGAAATAATTCCAACAGGAGGCAAACTCTTCCGGGGACTAGAAGAGCCATGTCTTCAGCTCAGGGTACGAGGCGAGCCGAACTGTGAGGCTGAAACCTGACAAGGAGCATAGGAAAGAAAAATCTAGCCCAATATTCATTTTAAAACATCTACACTAATAAAAGAGAAACATGCAATTTGACCATCACTCCGCTACGCCCACCAGCCAATCAGGAGGGGATATACAAATTAGAAGGACAAAGATGGCGGCTGCCCAGCTGCTCCAGACAAGGAGTGGCTGGGTGCGGCAGAACACCTGCTATGAGCTGGGGAAGAGGGGTGAACGGGAGAGGGGGAAGGGATCTAGAGGAGCAGCACTCTGGCCGCAGCGAAGAAGGCAGACTCCAGAGTCTGCAGCGAAGACAAAGAAGGCAGACCCCGGCCAGAGTGAAGGCCTGGGTCCCAGGTGCCGGAGGAAAACTGGTGCTAGAAGCCAAGGGAAGAAAGACCAATTGCATGAATCTCTTCATGCAACAGGCCTCTAGTGAAATAATAAAATGGATGTAAGGGAACCCATGCTCTTTTTTTCCTCCATAATGGCTTCTTGCAATATTAAATCCCCCCCCCCCCAAAAAAAATTATGGAGGTCCTATAAGGATGGACGTTTGGTGCATTGGAGGACAGAAAGCTGGTGTTGCTGGAAGAAGCATAATAGCCCTCGCCCTGGCTCAGTGGATAGAGCGTCAGACCCCAGACTGAAGGGTCCCGGGTTTGATTCTGGTCAAGGGTACATGCCCGGGTTGCAGGCTCCATCCCCAGTGGGGGTTGGGGGAGCATGCAGAAGGCAGCTGATCAAAGATTCTCATCATGGATGTTTCTCTCTCTCCCTCTCCCTTCCTCTCTGAAATCAATAAGAATATATTTAAAAATAACAACAGTTTACAGATGAAGCTCAAGTCCCCCTCGATCACCTCTTTCCAATCCGAGACTCCATCCTGGCAGTAACCGTGGCCAGCAGCGGATGGCGGTCCCTCCAGGCCTCAGTCTGAGGGCGTCTGTGTACCCAGGAAGGCCGCGGACGCATAGTATTGTCGAGTGAATGAGTAGTATTGTTTTGAGCAAAGCATGCGAGTGTGTTTTCACATCCATTGGATCACACCGCTCATGCTGTTCCGCAGCTTGCTCTTTCAGCTCCACGGTGTGCTGGGAAACCTACCCAGATCTATTTAAATCGGGCCGGGCGGCTTCTTTCGAAAGCTGCCACCATATTCCAGAGCCCTCGCGTTTCTGGGCCCATTCTCCTGTTGCTGGACGGGGAAGTTATATTTGGTGTCTCTGCTCTTACCCGCAGCGGCGCCGGGACCGTCTTTACACAGGTTTCCTTGGGGACACGCATGTCTCCGGGGGGGGGGGGGGGGGGGGGGGGGCGGGGGCGTGTCCATTTTCATTTCAATAAGCACTTCCTGTCGTTGTCAGCGACTGCTGTGTCAGCAATGCCAGGAACCCAGCAACTTCAATGACAGTCGTGTGTGCCCTGGCCAGTGGCTCCGTTGGTTGGAGCATCATCCTGTACACTTAAGGTTGCGGGTTCAAGTCTTGGTCAGGGCACATATCTGGGTTGCAGAGTCTATCCCAGGCGGGGCGCATATGGGAGGCAACTGATCAGGATGTTTCTCCCTCTCTTTTTCTCTCTCCATACACTCATGCTTCCTCTCTCTCTAAAAAAAAAAAAAAAAAAAAAAAAAAAAAAAAAAAAAATCAATTCAAAAAACCATGTGTTATGTTTATATGCCAGACTGGCTGATCTCAGACTGCTCTGTCGTGGGCTGCAGGCCTGGCTGGCTCAGGGGAGCTCCAGGGGCTGATCCCGGGGACCAGGCTGAGGGCAGGTCAACTGAGTCACAGAGCAGAGACCTCAGGACTAAAGACAAGGTCCCAAGTTGCTCAGTCCTAGATTCAGAATTGACGCTATTTCCGCCCACCTGCCATTGGCCAAAGCAGTCACGTGACCGTACAGAGTCTAGCTACCCACCCCCCCTACACACACACACACACACACACACACACACACACACGTGATGAGGTGCCCTTCCAAATTTGACTTCCAAGGCTTTCGTTCAATCTGTCTGCTGCCCGTTAGACTGACAGCTCCTAGCGGGGTGGGAGGGCTACCCGGGGCCTGGCTGGCCTGTGAGCGTTCCCTCCGGCACCATGTCGCCTGGGGACTCTCCCTGTCCTCCTTCCATTGCAGCGAGTTCCGTTGAGCGAACTCCTCCCAGGACCTCAGGCTCTTCTGGTCAGTGAGAACCGACCTTGGGCCGGCTCTGGGGTTGCCTTCGGACTGGACACCGCGAGCTGGGAGGCTGCAGCCTGCAGCTGCCAGGGGCCATCCGCTGCTCTCAGGGCTGCTGCTCACACGGGCCCGGGCTTCACCGGTCAGCCCGCGCTCCTCTCCAGTGGTCGGCAAACGCATTAGTCCACAGAGCCAAATACCACAGGACAACGATTAGGATTTCTTTGGAGAGCCACGTTTTTTCAACTTCAACTTCTTCTAACACCACTTCTTCAAAATAGACTTGCCCAGGCCGTGGTATTTTGTGGAAGAGCCACTCTAGGGGCCAAAGAGCCTCATGTGGCTCCTGAGCTGCAGTTTGCCGACCCCGGCTCTAAGCAAACCTTATTAAAGAAATTATGGTTCAATGCAGGACTGGGCCAGGGCGCAATGGAGGGACACCTTTTTAAAATTTATTCACTCAGAGGTAATGGCTTGTGTGTGTGTGTGTGTGTGTGTGTGTGTGTATTAAATTTATTTTTATTGATTTCAGAGAGGAAAGAAGAGAGAGAGAGAAACATCAATGATGAGAATCACAGATCGGCTGCCTCCCGCAGGCCCCCTGCTGGCCATTGAGCCCCTAACCCCGGCATATACCCTGATCGGAAATTGAACCGAGACCTCCTGGTTGATTCATAGGTCGATGCTCAGCCACTGAGCCACACCGCCCAGTAGCAGTGGGTTTTGAACTTGTCTCTCACAGGGGCTCTTTTTTAACTTTTTTGTCAGGTCCCCTGAAGGCAGCTGGTGGCCCCGCCCTAGCAGAGCAGAGGCTGCTGGGAAGGAAGGGAAAGCGAGGAAAGCAGGCGGGAGAAACAGAAGACGGGCCTGATGCAGCTGTTCCTGATGCAGACTCTACTTGTGAACTTGACCGTTACATTAACCACGAAATGTGCACTCCCCCTCTTTCTTTCTTTCTTTCTTTCTTTCTTTCTTTCTTTCTTTCTTTCTTCCTTTCTTTTTAATCCAGTTTCCACTGGGGTTCTGTTACTTGCTAGGGTGGCAGACTGGCTGATATTGCGAGGGACTGGCCCCTTAGCCATGTCTCACTCCGCCCAGCGCTCTCACCCCCCCCACCCCCACCCCAGGCCTGGCAGCTCACCTCACTGTGAGCGAGAGGGCGGCCGCAGGGAAGGCAGCTTTGTTGACCCCGTTCTGCCGTTGGAACAGCGGCGGTTGCAGCGATTAAGTGATTTGTCCAAATGCCGCTGGGACTTGTGTGCTCCGGGCCCTGCATCCCATCGGCAGGCGGTCCGCTGGTCTTCGTGGAGAAAGCAGCTCTGAGACAGGGAGGACTCAGTGGCAGTCTTTCCCGATCTCCCCTGGAGGCCCCCCCCCCCCCGGGCTGCCTCTTGGCTGACAACGGTCAAGAAAGCATTTGGGGCCCTGGTTGGTTTGGCTCAGTGGACAGAGCATCAACCTGTGGACTGAAAGGTCCTGGGTTCGATTCCGGTCAAGGGCATGTACCTTGGTTGCAGGCACATCCCCAGTAGGCGGTATGCAGGAAGCAGCTGATCAATGTTTCTCTCTCATCGATGTTTCTAACTCTATCCCCCTCCCTTCCTCTCCGTAAAAAAATAAATAAGATGTGAAAGAAAGAAAGAAAGAAAGAAAGAAAGGCCGAAACTGGCTTGGCTCAGTGGACAGAGCATCAACCTGTGGACTGAAAGGTCCCGGGTTTGATTCCGGTCAAGGGCATGTGCCTTGGTTGGGGGCACATCCCCAGTAGGAGGTGTGCAGGACACAGCTGATTGATGTTTCTCTCTCATCGATGTTTCTCACTCTCTCTCCCTCCCTCTCCCTTCCTCTCTGTAAAAAAAAAAAAAAAAAAAATGTTAAAAAAAGAAAGAAAGAAAGAAAGAAAGAAAGCATTTTGGGGGGACAGTCAACATATATGTCCTGCACAGGCCTGGCAAAACCACAGCTGGCTGGTGACGTCAGCGCTGAGGAGGATGTGGTTAAGCAGGAGTGAGAACTGGATGCCTCATCACATTATTTAAAAAAAAAAAAAAATCGTCCTCCATCTAATTCCTCAGTTAGGACTAATTAGTTATTTATTTTTAAAAATATATTTTATTGACTTTTTACAGAGAGAAAGGGAGAGCGATAAGGAGAAACATCGATGAGAGAGAAACATCGATCAGCTGCCTCCTGCACACCCCTTACTGTGCCCGCAACCAAGGTCCATGCCTTTGACTGGAATCGAACTTGGGACCCTTGGGTCTGCAGGCTGACGCTCTATCTACTAAGCCAAACCGGTTAGGGCTAGTTTTTTGTTTGTTTGTTTGTTTGTTTGTTTTTTAATGGATTTATTTCTGGCCAGCATGACTCAGTGGTTGAGTGCCTACCTATGAACCAGGAGGTCACGGTTTGATTCCCAGTCAGGGAACATGCCTGGGTTGCAAGCTGGATCCCCAGTAGAGGGCGTGCAGGAGGCAGCCAATCCATGATTCTCTATCATCATTGATGTTTCTATCTCTCTCCCCTCTCCCTTCCTCTCTGAAATCAACCAGGGATTGAACCCAAACCGGCCAGGGCATTTTGTGTTTTTTCTTAATCCCTTCACCTTTGCGCCGAGCCCCAAAGGTCCCATCCCTCTGACAGCGGCCAGTCTGTTCTCTGTCCCTGCGTCTGACGTTGCCCAGGGAGACTGACCTTGGACTTCTGGCCTCCAGGATGCTAAGATTCCTATAGGAGAGGCCACACGGCCAGTCCGTGTTTGCTATGCCGAGGGCTGATTTTCTTTCAGGAAGGAACAGTCCATGTGCGTAGAAGACTGGACGGAGCGTGTTGTGGTCGACAGATTTAATGACAACACGCAATTCTCCTGACACTTTCCAGACGCCGGGGATACAGGCCTGGCGGGGGCCAGCCTCTGTTCTCAGGCAGCTGGCCTTCTGGTGAGAGGGCAGCCGGCGAGTAGCAGGCAAACGCGTAAGAACATGTCAGTTGTGGATAAATGCGCAGAAGAAGGCAGCACAGAGAAGCGGTACAGAGAGTGGCCGGGAGAGGGTGGGAGGGGCCCGTGGGAGGGGCCCCTTTGAGTTGGCGATAGTGGAACTGAGACCTGAAAACTAGAAGGAGCCAGCCAGGTGCAAACCCGGGAGAGAAATGTTCCGGGCAGAGAGCAGCACATGCAAAGGCCCTGAGGTCGGAATGAGCTCGCGGAGCGGAAGAGGCTGGAGCGCAGGGAGCGGGTGGCAGGAGGTGAGGGTGGAGTGGCATCGGGCCCAGACCACACAGGGCCTAGAGGCCTCCGTTAGGGATACGGGCTTCACTCAGAGTAGGGTGGGGAGTCCTCAGAATGTCTTGGGATAGGGATAATGTGATCTGATTTATTCCCCCCCCCTTTTTTTTTAATATATTTTATTGATTTTGTACAGAAAGGAAGGAAGAGAGATAGAGAGTTAGAAACATCGATGAGAGAGAGTCATCGATCAGCTGCCTCTTGCACACCCCCTACTGGGGATCTGCCCGCAACCAAGATACATGCCCTTGACCGGAATCCAACCCAGGACCTTTCAGTCCCCAAGCCGACGCTCTATCCATTGAGCCAAACCGGTTTCGGCTGATTTACCCCTTTTTTATAATATATATTTTTTTATTGCCCTAGCTGGTTTGGCTCAGTGGATGGAGCCTGGCTGGACCTGCGGACTGAAGGGTCTCAGGTTCGATTCCGGTCAGGGGCATGTACCTTGATTGCAGGCACATTCCCTGTAGGGGTGTGCAAGAGGCAGCTGGTCGATGTTTCTCTCTCATTGATGTTTCTAACTCTCTCTCCCTCTCCCTTCCTCTCTGTAAGAAATCAATAAAGTACCTTTTTTTTTTTTTTTTTTTAAGTTGAGCGTCCAGCCCCATGTTCCTTTTCCGGTGCTTGCAGCAGTTTGGGGCCTGGGGTGGAGGCACAGGGAAGGCCAGAACTAGAAGAAGCCAGGGCCTTGCTGAGCACACCCGGTGAGGTTCCCACCCCAGACCTCCTCTCCATCCGGGACAGCCTGGACCCCCTCACCCGGGAGGGGCGGGCTCCCCGCAGGCGCTCAGTATGCAAACACAACACGGGCGCGCTGGGGGGTCGCACCTCGAGAGGGTTTCCTGAGCAAACCAAACTGCATGAAGTGAAAAACGTCTTCCTTTCCCCGTATTTACCAAAGGTTCACCTCGCTGCCCATCAGGACCTTTTTAAAAAAAATCCTCACCCAGCCAAAGCCGGTTTGGCTCAGTGGTAGAGTGTTGGTCTGTGGACTGAAAGGTCCCAGGTTCGATTCCGGTCAAGGGCAAGGGCATGTTGCAGGCACATCCCCGGTAGGGGGTGTGTAAGAGGCAGCTGGTCGATGTTTCTCTCTCATCGACGTTTCTAGCTCTCTATCTCTCTCCCTTCCTCTCTGTAAAAAATCAATAAAATATATATTTTTTTAAAAATCCTCACCCAACAGTATTTTTTCTCCATTGATTCTTAGAGAGAATGGAAGGGAGGGGAGGGAGGGAGAGAGAAACATGGATGTGAGAGAGACGCATTGATTGGTTGCCTCCCACATGCACCCTGGGGCCAGGGATGGAACCCGCAACCCAGGCACTTGCCCTTGATCAAGAATTGAACCCGGGACCCTTCGGTGCATGGGCTGATGCTATAACCACTGAGCACACCAGCCAAGGCCCATCAGAACTTCTCTGATCAGGTTGAGACAAGCTGTGAAAACCTGGAGTGGATTTCTAAAAAAAATTATAGTTTGATGTAAAGAAATGTTATATTTAACCCTTGACACACCATCTCAGAGGAAATCCATGGTTGTCGTTCAGTTTTTTTAAATAGCAAACGTACCATTTGAGCCTCCATTACTATGGGAGTGCCTACCCCCACCCCTTCTTAGGGAATAGGGCTTCTGGTGCAGTGTAGGCCTCGGTCAATGTGGGAATGGGAATGAAAAGTGGGCCCTCGCTGGTTCGGTTCAGTGGTTAGAGCCCACAGACCATCGGGTCTCGGGTTTGATTCCCAGTCAAGGACACGTACCTGGGTTGCACGCTCAATCCTCAGCCCACGTGTGGGAGGCAATCAACCAGCGTGTCTCTCTCACACATCCATGTTTCTCTCTCTCTGCCCCTCCCTCCTCCCTTCCACTCTCCCTAAAAATCAATTAAAACATATCCTTAGGTGAGGATTTAAAAAAAAAAAAAAAGGGAGGGGGCCGTGCTCAGAATTGCTGCTGGAGTTACACTGTAGCAATGTCCAGGAGCTGGAGACTGGCACTGAGGCTGGTGTGTGTGCGAGCTGGCCCTGAGCCTCTGTCCCCCTTCCCCCCCCCCCGGTCCCCGCCCCTGGACATCCTGCCACACCTGTCCTGTCTCCTCCCTCAACGGGGCCAAGCTCACTGCCCAGCCAGGCCTTCTGCTCCACCTTCCTCCACCCGGGGGCTCCCTGCCCACCCACAGGCTCCCTCTTCCTCATCGTTTCTGTCTCATCTTTTAATATATATATATATATATATATATATATATATATATATATATTATTGATATTTTACAGAGAAGAAGGGAGAGAGATAGAGAGCTAGAAACGTCGATGGGAGAGAAACATCGACCAGCTGCCTCTTGCACAACCCCTACCGGGGATGTGCCTGCAACCAATGTACATGCCCTTGACCGGAATCAAACCTGGGACCTTTCAGTCCGCAGACCGACGCTCTACCACTGAGCCAAACCGACTTCGGCTGTTTCTGTCTCATCTTAAAAGCCAGGCCAGGCCAGCGGGGCTCAGTGGTTGAGCATCGACCTAGGAACCAGGACAGGGGTCGGCAAACTCACTAGTCCTCAGAGCCAAATACCAACAGGATGACGATTGAAATTTCTTCGGAGAGCCACATTTTTAAAACTTCAGCTTCTTCTAACACCACTTCTTCAACATAGACCCGCCCAGGCCGTGGTATTTTGTGGAAGAGCCACACTCAAGGGGCCAAAGAGCCGCCTGTGGCTCGAGAGCCGCAGTTTGCCGACCACCGAACCAGGCGGTCAGGAATCCTGGTTGGGGCACATGTGCAGGTTGCGGGCTTGATCCCCGGGGTGGGAGGTGCAGCCGATCAATGGTTCTCTCTCATCATTAATGTTTCTCTCTCTCTTCCTCTCTCTGCCTGAAATCAATAAAAAACATATATTTTAAAAAGCCACTCTCTGCAGAGGGACCCCCTGGATCACAGATAAGTCTGTGCCCTGTGCTGCCTCCAGCCGGCCCGCCTGCCCGCCCTCTCTCGGGCCACACCCTCAGGTTTCTCTGAAATGGGTGGCCTATTCGGGAAGCCCAGCTCCAGGCAGCTGCTTCTCGGTCCCCGCCAGCGCCTGGCACCGACCAGGCCTCCGTGAGCCCTGGGGCATGAGGGCCACTCGGATCTCCTTCGGTCCCACATCCAGCATCTCGCCCACAGGCAGCGAGGGCTCAGACCTCCTAGGAGGCCTTGGGGGCACAGCCAGGCCTTGAAGGTCTGGGAGTTGCTGAGGAATCAGTGAGGAGTTCCAGCCCACGGTGGCGGGAACACAGGGGACGCTGGCCCCGTTGTTGTTGTTATTATTATTATTATTATTATTATTACTGTTTTGCCTGTGTCGCCATTGACCTTGGGGCTGCGCTCCGCAGCCCACTGGGGTGCCACTGCTTCATGCCTCCGGCTCCCAAAGCAGATGGGTGGGAGCCTTCTCCTGCTCCCTGGCCCTCGCCTGCCTCTACTTGCCTCAGTTTCCCCTCTCTGCAGCTCTCACATCTCCGGCCCCACCCGCAGCCACTTCGTGGGCACCCAAACGTGACCTCGCTTGTCCTGTGACCTCGGGGTCTGTCTCCGGCCCCCCTTCCTCCCTGCATCCCCCCTCCCTTCCCCAGACAGCCTCCGGTTCTCCCCATTTCTGCCACACCTTCCCCACCCGGGGCTCTGAGGATGAGGAGGGCAAAGAGGGGGGCGGGAGGCGGGTCCCAGAACCTTGTCGTTTCTCTCTCCTCCGTGTCCAGAGTTAGTGGCCCCTCGCTGGGGGGACAAGGACCAGACTCCTGGCCTCATTCCAGAACCTGCAGGAGACCCGGGGCCTGGGCAGGGGCTGCGGCCCTTCCAGGAGGCTGGGTTTCTTTGCCCCCTAATTCCCCAAGCCGGGCGCCCTTGGGGGGTGCCCAAGCCTCGGGGGTAGCAGACGCGGGGGGGGGGGCGCGCTGATGGGGCGGGGGGGGGGGGCAGACGACCTCTCCAGCCTCCGCCCGCCGCCCTTCCCTGCACCCCAGGTGCGGCACCCGCTTCACAGTTCTAAAAGCGGCCCCACTCCCGCCCCTGGCAGGGGAGGTGAGAGGAGAGGACGGCCGGGTGTGGGCCCTGCCCCCTGCCCCCTCCCCGCGCCTGCATCTGACCTACGGCTGGCTCTGACCCAGGGCCCCAGCCGCCCGCTCCTTCCAGAGCCCAGGGCCCCGGGTGGGGACCCCTCTGGTCTTAGTGACAGCCCCTCCCCCTGCTCCCTCTTCCCACCTCTTCCCCCCTCTCCCCACATCACCCCACAGTTTGCCTTCCCCGCTCCTCCCCTCCTCTCCAGGCCTCTCTGCCCCTTCTCCCCCTCCCTCCCACACCTTCAGCTGCGGGCCTGGCCCAGCCGGACCTCCTCCCTTCTTCCCTCCTTCCTCCATCCCTCCATCCTTCCCTCTGACCCCCTCCCCCCCGCAGTTACCCAGAGGGACCTCTCCACTTCCTCCTCCGGGGCACTGCTCCCTCTGCCCATCTCTGTCCGTCTCTGCCCACTTCTCTCCCCCCCTTCCTTCCTTTCCCCTTCCCTTTCTTCCTCTCTTTTTCTCTTTCCCACTCTCATCCTTCCTCTCTTCCCCCCCCCCTCCATTCTCCCTCTCTCCTCCCTCCCCCACTCCCCTCCTTCCCCTCCCCATCTTCTCCCTTTTTCTCCCCCCTCTCCTCCTCCTCCCCTTCCCCCTCTCCCTCTCCCTCATTCCCTCTCCTCCGCCCTCCCTTCCCGCTCCGCTCCCCCCTCCTCCTCCCCGCTCCCCTCCTCCCTTCCCGCTCCCCTCCTCCCTCCCCGCTCCCCCTCCTCCTCCCCGGGCAGTTCCCCCCTCCTCCCCGCTCCCCCCTCCTCCTCCGGGGCAGCTCCCCGCTCCTCCCCGCTCCCCTCCTCCCTCCCCGCTCCCCTCCTCCCTCCCCGCTCCCCTCCTCCCTCCCCGCTCCCCTCCTCCCTGCACATCAGTATTCCGCTCCCGTCCCCGCCGCTCTCCTGCTCCGGGCGCTGCCGCACCGTCCCAGGCGGGGGCCGGGCCGGGCCGGGGCCCGGGGGGGTGGGTGGGGGGAGCGGCCCGCGGCGGCGGCGGCGGCGGCGGCGGCGGCGGCGGGAGGCTGGAAGGAAGGCGCGGGCCGAGGAGGAGGAGGAGGAGGAGGAGGAAGGAGGAAGGAAGGCGGCGAGAGGAAGGCGGCGGCGGCCGCGGGCCAGGGCACCGGGCGGAGCGGAGGGCGGGCGGCGGCCCTGCAGCTGCGGAGCCCCCCCCCCGGAGCCCGGAGCCCCCCCGGAGCCCGGAGTCCTCCCCGGACCCCCGGCCCCGGAGCCGGGAGGGGGCCAGGCCGGCCGCAGCCCCGCCCCCCGCGCCTCCCGCAGCGCCGCGCACCCCACGGCCCGCGCCTCACTGGGGGGGTCCCCCCCGCGCCGGGCATGCTGCCCCCCGGAAGGAGCCCGCTCCCCGCTGTGAGTAGCCGCCGGGGGCCCCGGGGGGCGGGGGTGGGACCGCGGGGGGGGGGCGCCCTCTAACGAGGGGACCGGGTCCCGGGCCTCGGGGGGAGGGGCCTCGGGGAGCACCGCGGGGGGAGGCGGCGGGGGGGGGTTCTCGGGTTCCGGCGGGTTCTGTGTTGGGGCCGCCGCGTCCCGGGGACGGGCAGATGGGGGTGCACGTCCCGCGGCCGCTGCGCACGCCGCTGCGGGGCTGGGGTGCAGCTCGGGGTGGGGGCCCGCGGGTGCAGGTCCGGGACCCTGTTCGGGTTCCTCCCCCCCCGCGCCATTGCCCCTCCCACCCTCCACGCCGCGCTGCCGGGTGGATGGGGGGGCATCCAGGGATGGGGCGGGGGGGGGCAGGGGGAGAGGCGGGCACGGGGTTTCCTTGGTGACCGCGCCTGGCAGGAGCGGTTGCCGTGGCAACCGGGGAGAACCGGGGAGTTTGGGAAGTGAGAACGGGAGAGACGGAGGGGGTGACGGCGAGCGAGGCAGCCCCCTCCCCAGCCTTCGCCCCTCGCCCCCCGGGGCCCGCCCAGCCCCCCAACACAGAACCTGCCCCTGCCAGTCCCCCCTTCCCGAGACCCCCCCCTTCCGTGACCCCATTCGGCGCGGGGCCTGCCGTCCCCGGGCACGTGGCTCCCGGGGCCACTACCTGCCCCCCACGGCCCTCAGCCCTCTCCTCTCGGGGTCCCCCTCCCCCACCTGCTGCCCCCCAGAGCCTGCCCCCCTCACACCTGCTCTCCTAGGCCCGCCCCTGCCCCTCGCTTCCCCTGCGGACCCCCATCTCTGACCCCCCCATTTCCCTCCCTAACCCCTCTCTCCAGGGGACCCCAACTTCAGCCTTCCTCCGGGCGCGCCCCGCCCCCTTCTCGAAGGCCCCTGTCTGCCCGGGACCCCCTCCTGTGACCTTCCCTCCGGTCTCCTCACCCCGGACACCCCACCCAGGACCCCCCCCCCGGGGCGAACCCCCACCGGCCTCTCCTCCACCGGCCGCTCCCGCTCGGTCCACCCCGGCTCCGTCCCACCCCGGGCCGCCGGGCGCTCTCCAGGGTCCCGCCCAGGGCCCGTCCGCACCCCCTTCCCCGGGTCCCTCTCTCCTCCGGCCGGGCCCCTCCGGGCTGTGCCCCAGGCCCGGCCGCTCCCGCCACTCTCCTGTCCCCCCTCCGCACCCCGCACCCCTCCTCCCGCCCGCCCCCCCAGCC
>NC_140517.1:46775582-46790582 GCF_964339955.1 Pipistrellus hanaki | reverse complement strand
CACCCGCCCTGCCAGCCCCTCACCCGCCCTGCCAGCCCCTCACCCACCCTGCCAGCCCCTCACCCACCCTGCCATTCCCTCACCCGCCCTGCCAGCCCCTCACCCGCCCTGCCAGCCCCTCACCCACCCTGCCAGCCCCTCACCTGCCCTGCCAGCCCCTCACCCGCCCTGCCAGCCCCTCACCCACCCTGCCAGCCCCTCACCGGCCATCCCCTCACCCACCCTGCCATACCCTCACCCACCCTGCCATACCCTCACCTGCCCTGCCAGCCCCTCACCCACCCTGCCATCCCCTCACCTGCCCTGCCAGCCCCTCACCCACCCTGAAAGCCCCTCACCCACCCTGCCATCCCCTCACCTGCCCTGCCAGCCCCTCACCCACCCTGAAAGCCCCTCACCCACCCTGCCATCCCCTCACCCGCCCTGCCAGCCCCTCACCCACCCTGCCATCCCCTCACCTGCCCTGCCAGCCCCTCACCCACCCTGCCATCCCCTCACCCACCCTGCCAGCCCCTCACCCGCCCTGCCAGCCCCTTACCTGCCCTGCCATCCTCTCACCCACCCTGCCAGCCCCTCACCTGCCCTGCCAGCCCCTTACCTGCCCTGCCATCCTCTCACCCGCCTTCCCATCCCCTCACCCACCCTGCCAGCCCCTCACCCACCCTGCCAGCCCCTCACCCACCCTGCCAGCCCCTCACCCACCCTGCCAGCCCCTCACCTGCCAGTCCACAGGCTGAGTTTCTCTCTCTCCTCTCCACGGCCACACTATGGCCCTATCACTCTCCACACTCCTTCCTTCCGTTTCCTACCAGACTCGTAGCCACTCTGCCAGAGGTCTCCCCCCACCCTCTTCCTCACCATCACCCTGATCCTCACCATCACCCTCCGTCCTCACCATCACCCTCCTCCTCACCATCACCCTGATCCTCACCATCACCATCCGTCCTCACCATCACCCTCTTCCTCACCATCACCCTCCGTCCTCACCATCACCCTCCTCCTCACCATCACCCTGATCCTCACCATCACCCTCCATCCTCACCATCACCCTCTTCCTCACCATCACCCTCCATCTTCACCATCACCCTGGTCCTCACCATCACCCTCCGTCCTCACCATCACCCTCCATCTTCACCATCACCCTCTTCCTCACCATCACCCTCCATCTTCACCATCACCCTGGTCCTCACCATCACCCTGGTCCTCACCATCACCCTCCATCCTCACCATCACCCTCCATCCTCACCATCACCCTCCGTCCTCACCATCACCCTCTGTCCTCACCATCACCCTGATCCTCACCATCACCCTCCGTCCTCACCATCACCCTCTGTCCTCACCATCACCCTGGTCCTCACCATCACCCTGGTCTTCACCATCACCCTCTGTCCTCATCATCACCCTGGTCGGTGCAGGAGCATGTGCTCCTGTCCTGTCTGGCCAGACCCCCTCATCCCCAATGTGGAGAGACCCTCTCCCTTCCCTCCCGGTCCCTGCGAGGGGGGTGGCAGGAAAGTGAGAAGGGTGGCAGGATGCCCCTTGTTGCCTGGAAACCTGTCTCACTGTTGTCATGGCAGACAGAGCGGAGGGCTGCCCGGGAGGCCTGGGAGATGGCTGTGGGGCCTGGCGCGGGGGTTGGGGGTGGGGTGGGGCAGGAATCTGTCCCAGGGGGTGGCTGGGTCCCCAAGAGGGCAGCTGAGAGAGAAAGTTGAGTCCTGGAGGGGGAACTGAGGCACCTGTGTCTGATACCGGGGGCTGGGGGCTGAGCACAGGCCACCCCCTCCTGCCTGGGCTGTGTCCCCTGGACCGCTCAGCCCCGGGTCCTGCCGGGGACCCGAACCGGGGCCCGAGCTCTCGTTCAGGCACCAACAGGAAGGTCAGAGCGCTGTGCCAGCCCCAGCTCCCCGGGAGAGCAGTTCCCGGGCACCAGCTCAGAGACTGGCCCTCCTCTGGCCCCAAACCCTGCACGCAGGCCAGAGAGTGATGGGGAGCCCCCTCCGCGGAGCGCCCCCAGGAGCCAGGCTCCCTGCAGAGCCTCTGGCGTGGTCCAGGGAGGCGCCATCATCACCCCTAGGGCGGCCTATGGGGAAACGGAGGCCCCGCCCACCATCACACGGCGGAAGCGGCAGGCCTGGACTGCAAACCCAGGCCCCGGCCTTCGCCAGCTGCCCAGAGGGGAAACCGAGGCCCGGAGGGGGACGCGCCAGGCCCTCCCTGTGGGAAGTGGGAATTGCTGGTAACAGCAGTGACTGCACTGCGGGTGACCGGGGACTTGTGAGAGACCGGACTGCCAAAGTCCAGGCTGGGTTTGCCATAACCTGGAGGCTCCGGCCTCTGGGTCTTGGTGCTCCTCCTCCAGAGAGGAGGGACACCCCCCCAACTCCCACAGGGCCCCCCCCAACTCCCACAGGAGCCTTCCTGCACCCAGCGGGGGGTGGGGGGACCAGTCCTGGTTCAGCTGGGGGGAGGGGCAAAGACCTTTCAACCTGTGATAAATGAGCGGCTTCCATTCAGCCAGAAATGCTAGATGGACACGGGGGGGGGGGGGGGGGGTGTTGAGTCACAGAATGAGGAAAAGATTTGTGCTTCTAACCCAGTGAGAAAAATAACTTTTAAAAAATATATATGTTTTATTAATTTTTTCACAGAGAGGAAGAGAGAGGGATAGAGAGTTAGAAACATCGATGAGAGAGAAACACTGATCAGCTGCCTCCTGCACACCCCCTACCGGGGATGTGCCCACAACCAAGGTACATGCCCTTGACCGGAATCAAACCCGGTACCTTTCAGTCTGCATGTGCCCTGACTGGGGATTGATCCGTGACCTCCTGGTTCATAAGTTGACACTCAATCACTGAACCACACAGGCCAGGCAGTAGCACCCGCTTTTTTATTTTGTAAAATAATTATTGTTGAAAGTATTACACAGATTCTCTCTTTCCCCCCCCCCCCCCGTTGACCTCCTTCAACCTGCCCCTGTCCCTCCTCCTCCCCCCCCACCCTAGGTCCTCACTGTCCCATTGTCTGTGTCCATGGGCCGTGCATATCTTACCTAATAGAAGAGAAACATGCAAATTAACCATCACTCTGCTATGCCCACAGCCAATCAGAGTGAGTATGCAAATTAAGCCAACAAAGATGGAGGTAAATTTGCTAAGAGGGGAATGGGGGGCTGCTGAGGGAGCTACAGGAGTGGTGCTTCAGACAGAAGCGAGAACTTGCAGGCTCACAGGCGGCTGGGATTGAAGCCGGAGGAAGGAGGGCCTATTTCTTGCTCGAATATCGCACAGCGGCCTCTAGTACGTCTCTAAGCTCCTTGGTTGAGTGCCTCCCAACCGCCCTCCCTCCCCCTCCTTCCCTCTGAGATTCCGCACCCTGCTCCATGCTTCCGTGTCTCTGGATCCACTCCGTTCGTCGGTTTATTTTGTTCGTTCGATTCCCCAGGAGGGAGATCATGTGACCCTTGTCTCTCTCTGACTGGCTTATTTCACTCAGCACGATGCTCTCCAGGTCCCTCCAGGCCGTCTCAGAGAGTCAGAGATCCTTCTCTTTTTTACGGCTGCACACACACCACCGCTTTCCTACCCGCCCCTCTCCCGACAGGCACCGGGGCCGTTCCAGATCTTAGCGATTGTAGGTGGCGCTGCTGTGAGCACAGGGGTGCATGCATTCCTCGGGCTGGAGTAGCACCCCATTTCTAAAAGTAAAGTAGTTGGGCCCTCGCTGGTTTGGCTCTGTGGGTGGAGCGTCGGCCTGTAGACGGAAGGGTTCCAGGTTCGGTTCCTGCCTGGGGCCCCGGGCTCCATCCCCAGTGGGGGGCGTGCAGGAGGCAGCCGATCCATGATTCTCTCTCATCGTTGCTGTTTCTCTCTCACCTTCTCCTTCCTCTCTGAAATCAATAAAAATCTATTTTGATAAAAATAAAGTAGTTGTGCCAAAACCGGTTTGGCTCAGCCTGCGGACGGAAGGGTCCCAGGTTCGATTCCGGTCAAGGGCATGTACCTCGGTTGAGGGCACATCCCCAGTAGGCGGCATGCAAGAGGCAGCTGTTCGATGACTCTCACCGATGTTTCTAACTATCTCTCTCCCTTCCTCTCTGTAAAAAATCAGTAAAATATATTTAAAATAAAGTAGTTGTGCACCTCCTGAGACAGAACACATGGCAGCATCGGCCTCCTAGGGGGACAGCAGGAAAGGAAGCAGCAAAAAGGAGGCCAGTCAGGCTGTACCGCCCCACACCCCTCTCCACCTGCAAACAGCCCCACGCACCCCTGCAGAGAAGCCTTGGCAATGACCTTGGCCATGGCCTCTGTTGTGAAAATCACCAATACCAGGCCAGGCCCTACCCCGCTCCCAGGTGGATTCCATTTGGGGGGAAAGGGGTTAAGCTGCCCCCCACCCCCACCCCCCACAGTCCTGCAGGGCCTGGGTGTCCCCGGGGACCGCCGTGACCTCGCCCTGCCTCAGTCTGTCCTTCTCCCCAGACTCCCCACTACACGGGCACGTCCCACCCAGGGAAGCTGGCGTCTCGGGCTTTGATCTCCGGCTGCTCGGAGCCCCGCGGGAGCCGCCGGAGCCGGGCCGCGGGGGCCGGGCTGCAGGCTGCGCGGAGCCGGAGGCCGCAGCCGGGCCGCCGGGAGCGGGGCCGGAACCCGCAGGGGCGGCGGCGGGAACCGCACTGTCTGGCCGGAGCGTGGCCACTGACATCCAGATTCATTTCAGCGGAATTAACGGCTCAGCCCCGCGGGCGGGGGGCGGGGCGCGGGCCGGCGGCCGGGAAGCCGGACCCGGGGCGCGGGGCGCACGGCCCCGGCGGCGCAGCGCGGCGGACAGCGCCCCCTGCGGGCCCCGGGCGGCGGCGCTCAGGGCCTCGGGGCGCCTGTGACTGATTCCCGCTGCGGGTGAGGACATGCGGGGACCGCTCCGAGCCCCGGTCATCACCACGTTTCACGAAGGAGGAACGGTTCCCTCCGCCGCCCCTCCCCGCCCGCTCCCCTCCCCTCCCCTCCCATGGCTCCCAGCCCGGCCTTTGCAACTGCTGCTTTCGCTGTGGCTTGTCACCCATGCCCTCCTCTCCATCCTCATCCTCCCCGACCCTTGTCCCAGCTCCTCCGCAGCCTCCAGCCCACTCAGGGGGGGACTGAGGGGGGTCTTTGCTGCCCAGAGCTGCCCTGCCCTCCCCGTCCCAGCCCCGCACCAGCCTCAGCCTGCAGACTCCGCCTGCCTCTCCAGCCAGCGGGCCTGGGCGCAAAGGGGTCCCTTCCCCTCCCGCATCCCCCTCCCCTCCCCAGGCCAGGCCAGGGCCCACCCCATGGTCCAGGTCCCCCCGGGGCCCAGCCTCCGCTTAGCCTTTGAACATCGCCCGCGTGGAGCTCTAACGCCCTCAGGACAAAGAACAAAACAAAACATGCCCAGGGCTCGCGGGCCCCAGGGCCTGGCGCTGGCTGGCACACTCTGCACTCGGCGAGCATTGGCTGGGGGCGGGGTGTGTGTGTGTGTGTGTGTGTGTGAGTGAGTGTGTGTGTGTGTGTGTGTGTGTGTGTCCTCAGGAGGCCTGTGGCCGGAGCAGGGGCAGGAGCCACTCAGTAGCTAGTTGTTTAGTTTAGTGAACAAAGAAAGAACAGCTGAAACCGGTGTGGTTCAGTGGTAGAGCGTCGGTCTGCGGACTGAAAGGTCCCAGGTTCGATTCCGGTCAAGGGCATGTACCTTGGTTGCGGGCACATCCCCGGTAGGGGGTGTGCAGGAGGCAGCTGGTCGATGTTTCTCTCTCATCGATGTTTCTAGCTCTCTATCCCTCTCTCTTCCTCTCTGTAAAAAATCAATAAACATATATTTTTTAAAAAAGAAAGAACAAATAAAGGACTAGTCAGCACCTCTTCAGAGCAAGTAACCCCGCCCTCCCCGCCACACCCCTCCCCGCCCCACCCCTGCCCCTGGAAGCCTGAGCTGAAGCCGCCCCCGCCCCCCTCCCCCCCAGCGGCGGCCAGGAGGGGCTTGGGCTGCCCTTTGCCCTTCCAGCTCAGGTGTCAGGGGCCTGTCTGTTCTCAGGGCTTTGGGGTTCTTTTTATTTTATTTATTTATAGTTTTGTTTATTGATTTCAGAGAGGAAGCGAAAGGGAAGGAGAGACAGAAACTTCAGTGAGGAGAATCATTGATCAGCTGCTCTCTGCACACCCCCCTCCCCTTTTACTGGGGTCGAGCCCACAACCTGGGCATGTGCCCTTGACCAGAATCGAACCTGGGACCCTGCAGTCCGCAGGCTGATGCGCTATCCACTGAGCCAGACCAGCCAGGGCTATTTACTTATTGTTAATAGTATTACAGATGTCCCCATTTTCTCCCGTTTGCCCCCCTCTGCCCAGTGTCCGCCCCACCCCAGGCCTTCCCCAAGCTACTGTCTGTGTCCGGGGGTCTCATCTCTTCCTGATTCCCCCAGCCCCAACTGTGCGGTTTGGAATCAAGCAAGCCTGGGTTTTGATGGGTATTTTTTGTTTTTGTTTTTGTTTTTTTAATAATTTTTATGGCCCTGACCGGTTTGGCTCAGTGGATAGAGCATCGGCCTGCAGACTGAAAGGTCGATTCCGGTCAAGGGCATGTACCTTGGTTGCAGGCACATCCCCAGTGGGGGGTGTGCAGGAGGCAGCTGGTCAATGTTTCTAGCTCTCTATCCCTCTCTCTTCCTCTCTGTAAAAAAATCAATAAAATATATATATACTTTTTTAAAAAGTAAAATAATTTTTATCGCCGAAACCGGCTTGGCTCAGTGGATAGAACGTGAGCCTGCAGACTGAAGGGTCCCAGGTTTGATTCCAGTCAAGGGCATGTACCTTGGTTGCGGGCACATCCCCAGTGGGGGGGTGTGCAGGAGGCAGCTGATCGATGTTTCTCTCTCATCGATGTTTCTAATTCTCTCTCCCTCTCCCTTCCTCTCTGTAAAAAAATCAATAAAATAGGTATTTTTAAAAATAATTTTTATGGAGGCTTTTTTTTTAGACTGGGAGGAAGGGAGAAGGAGAGAGAAACATCGATTCGATGTGAGAGTGGCACATCGATGGGCTGGAGCCCGCAGCCTGGTCCCTGACCTGGAATTGAACTGGCCACCCTTTGATGTACAGGACGAGGCCCAACCCACTGAGCCACACCGGCCAGGGCGGCTGGCTTTTATTTTTAAAGTATTTAGGACACGCTGGCTCTGAGGGACACACACGTGACGTGGTTTGTCCATCCCCCAGCCTGCTTGCCCGTACCCTCCCCCTCCCACCGGGCAGCTCCAGCCCGCCCCGCAGGACGGGCAGCCAGAGAGAGAAGTGCCGGGCACTCCCTGGCTTTGATGTCTAGCCGCCCTCGTGGCTCCGGCTCCCTCGCAGTCAGAAAGTTCTTCCTTAGATCTCACCCCCATCCCTCGTGCTGCGAAGGCAGTCCGTTTCCTATCTTTTCTCTCACCTCCTGAACTTCCCCCAGAAAAACGAGTCTGGCTGATGAGAAGGCTCCCTGCCTCCCCCTTCACCCCGCCTCGCCTCCCCTGGATCCCCGAGTTTCCTTCCCAGCTGCCATCTGCCTGGGTGCTCTCAGCCCCGGAGCCTCACCCCACACCTCTGCCTCCCCTGGGCTTCAGCTCACACCCCTGCCCTCCCTCTCTCTCTCTCTCTCTCTCTCCCTCACCCCCGCAGCCCCAACCTGCTCCTCCCTGCCTCCCGCACCCCCCCTCCCTGCGCCTCCCGCACCCCTCTGGCACAGGTGGGGGTGCAGAGCAGGTGCTGGCGTTGAGGCCTCTCCAGGGGGCGGGGCGCTGGTTAGGGAGGCCCGTGGGGGACCCGGCCCAGTGCTGGCCTTGGGGTGCAATCCCAGCTGTCTTGTGCAGCATGCAGGCTGGGTGACCCTCGGCCCGTGCCTTCAGCTCTCCGGATCTGTTTTTCCATCTGTAAAATGGATGCAAGCACAGACCCCTTCTCCGAGGGCCGTGGGGAGAAGCCTGAAGCAGACCTGGGTTTTGGTGGAGTCTTTTTGTTTGTTTGTTTGTTTGTTTGTTTGTTAATAATTTTTATGACCCTGACCAGTTTGGCTCAGTGGATAGAGCGTCAGCCTGCAGACTGAAGGGTCCCAGGTTTGAGTCTGGTCAAGGGCATGTACCTTGGTTGTGGGCACATGCCCTGAGGCCTGAGCTGCGTTTGGCATGTGACTAGACACAGGGCAGGTGCTGGTTGGAGTGGGTGTGGCCGGGCCCAGGGGGCCGCAGTGGCCATCATGGTGAGCTTGGGGGTCTCTGGGGCCCCTCTGTGTTGGCCTTGCCTCTGTGCCTCAGCTTCCCCATCTGTGAAATGGGTGACAGCAGCCTCCTCTCAGAGGGGAGATGGGGGGCCGCAGGGCGGGGCCCGGTCCGTCCAGGGGAGCGGCTGACGTTACTGTTACCCGTGCGTGTCATTCGCGGTGTCACGCGTGTCCCAGGCGGACCGGTGCCTGGCCTCGGGGACGTGCCGGGAAGAGCAGGGTGAGCCTGCACCCCGGGGGTGGGTGTCGGAGGGCGTAGCTCCCTCAGGCGGCGTCTGAGGTGCAGCTCCCTGGGGCATGGCGGGTGCGGGGGGCACCTGCAGCTTGGACCCGGGGTGTGGTGTCCGGGGCGGAGCCACAGGGGGCGCCGTGGCCTGGCGCGGTGTCTGGGCGTCGGGCTGGCAGGCCTCCTGGGATGGGAGGGACCTCAGGTCGGGACGTGAGGCTGAGACTGCGGGGGGATGCGGGTAGCGGGAGGAACGCGGACCCGCCGCCGTGGCGCCGCATTCCCCGTGTTCACTGAGCACCTACCGCGCCGGGCTCCGTGGCAGGAGCTTCACTCCCGTGTGTGTGCGTGTGTGTGTGTGTGTGTGTGTGTGTGTGAGCTTACAGAGGGCGACGGTGAGCGATTGCACAGAGAAACAAAGCAGAGTGGGAGGCGGCTGTGTGATGGCCTCGCGGGAAAGGGGGCCTCTCCGCAGGGACCTGAGGGGTGAGGGACAGCGCGGGCGTGAGGCCCAGGCAGCGGGAAGAGCGTGTGCAAAGGCCCTGAGGCAGGTGCTGCACAGCCTGTTCTGGAAACAGGAAGAGGCGGGAGAGGCCTGGGGGAGGGGCCTGAGGGAGGGGCCTGGGGGAGAGGCCTGGGGGAGGGGTCTGGGGGATGGGCCTGGGGGAGGGGTCTGGGGGAGGGGCCTGGGGGAGGGGCCTGGGGGAGGGGCCTGGGGGAGGGGTCTGGGAGAGGGGCCTGGGGAGGGGCCAGGAGGAGGGGTCTGGGGAAGGGGCCTGAGGGAGGAGCCTGGGGAGAGGCCAGGAGGAGGGACCTGGGGGAGGGGTCTGGAGGAGGGGCTAGGAGGAGGGACCTGAGGAGGGGTCTGGGGGTGGGGCCTGGAGGAGGGGTCTCGGGGAGGGGCCTAGAGGAGGAACCTGGGAAGGGACCTGGGAGAGGAGTCTGGGGGAGAGGCCTGGGGGAGGGGCCTGTAGAAGGAGCCTGGAGGAGGGGCCTGGGGGAGGGGCCTGGGGAGGGGCCTGTAGGAGGAGCCTGGAGGAGAGGCCTGGGGGAGGGCCTGGAGGAGGAGCCTGGAGGAGGGGCCTGGGGAGGGGCCTGGGGGAGGGGCCTGGAGGAGGGGCCTGGGGGAGGCTGCTAAGACAGGAGAGCCGGATCTGACCAGGATGTTGATGGGACACTTGGCTGCAGCTGGCGTGGGAACAGGCTGAGAGGGAGGCGAGGGTAGAGGTGGGGAGATCAGCGAGGAGGCTCCTCTGATCCCTGGGGGTGGCCGGGCCAGGGCCATGGTGGGTCCGCACGTCTCCCAAAGGTGGAGGCAGGTCCTGAGCAGGAAGCTAGTCAGGCCCGAGGGTCCTGGGAGACGGATACTACCCTCCTGGTTTCACAGCATTTTCCTGCAGCTCAGAAAAGTGAGTCACTGCCCGGGGCCACACAGCGCGGGGACGCAGGCCCAGCGGCCGAGCCCAGGCTCTGGCACTGACGGTGTCGCTCCTCTTGCTACTTGTCTGTTAGGGCCCGTGGCTGTCCTGGGCCTTGAGTGTGCAGGTGGCATTTGCCAGCACCTATACCAGTGTCTGCATGTACCAGGGACTCGGAAAATATTGGACAGACATATGGATGGACAGGTGGGTGGATGAATGGATGACCAATAGACGAATGGATGGGTGGACGGAGGGACTGATGGATGAGTGGATGGATGGATGATGGAGAATGGATGATGGATGGACAAATAGATGGATGGATGAAGGGTGGATAGATGGATGGAGGATGGATGGATAGATGAATAGAAGAATGGATGGAGGATGGATGGATAGATGGATGGAGAAATGGATAGATGGATGGAGAAATGGATAGATGGATGGATAAATGGATGGGTGGGTGGATGGATGAATAAATGGATGGATGGATGGATAGATGAATAGATGGATGGATGGATGGATGGATGCATGGAGGATGGAGAATGGATGATGGATGGATGAATAGATGTATGGATGAAGGATGGATAGATGAATGGAGGATGGATGGATAAATGAATAGATAGATGGATGGAGGATGGATGATAGATGAATGGAGGATGGATGGATGGATGGACAAATGGATGGATGGATGGATGGATGGATGGATGAATAAATGGGTGTATGAATGGATAGATGAATAGATGGATAGAGGATAAAGGATGGATTGATGGAGGGTGGATGGATGGAGGATAGAGGATGGGTGGATGGGTGGGTGGATGAATGGATAGATGGATGGATGGATGGTGAATAGATGGATGGATGGAGATGGAGAGGATAGGTGGAGGATGGATGGATGGAGGGTGGATGTTTGGGTGAGTCGAATGGAAAAATGCAGCCCCTGCCCATTTGCAGAAATGGATCGGGAGGCGGCATTGGCCGTGGCTGAGGTCAGGGGCGCTGCACGGCTCTCTGCGGCACCAGCGGGCTGGGTCAGTGACCGGGCCCAGTTGGCTGGCACATGGTGGGTGTTGGGTGGAGGGCTGTGCGGGCTGTGGGTCCGGGAAGGAGCCCGCAGGAGGCTGCCTGCCCGGGCTGGGCGGGTGCGGAGGGCTGGCGCGGCCGCGGGAGGGTGGGGTCCGCCTGCTTTGCGGTGAGGAGCGGTGTGTGCCACGAGGCAGCCTGGCGCGGCCCAGACCCCTCCCCGGCGGCCCCGCCATCCGCGCCCTCCCCCGCGCTCCGACCTTCCCGCGGCCAGAACCAACGGGTTAATTAGATAACGGGGCCTTTGATTAGCGGGGGAGGGGCCTGCGGGCGCGGGGACGGGGCGGGAGGAGGAGCAGGGGCGCCCTCCCCGTCCAGAGCAGAGAAAGAGAGGAAGGCGGCGGGCGGCGGGAGGGGAGGCGGCTGGGCGCGCGGCGCTCCGCACCGCCGTGTGACCAGAAACTGTAATCCGGGAGGGAGAGAGGCAGAGCCGGGCCCAGGGCCCGGACAGACGGACGGACGGACAGAGGGCCTGACGGAGACAGGCTTCGGAACAATGAGAGGGTGACGGGGACGGACAGCGAGGAGCGAGGGGGAGATGGAGGGAGGAGAGGGGGCCCCGGAGGTCCCCGGGGCAGCAGCGGGACAGAGAGGGGCAGCGGGGCCGGGGCGGCGGCCTGAGGAGGGACCCCCGGAGGCAGAGGGGCCGGAGGGAGCGGGGCGGGGTGGGGGGGTGGAGGAGGGTGGGTGCAGGGCCAGGGGAGGCCGCAGGGAGGAGGAGACTGCTGCCTAGACAGCCGCCCCCTGGGGTGGGGAGGGCGACAGGCGAGAAGGGGGGGGCGCGGGGAGACCAGGAAGCCCCTGCGTCCCCCCCTCCACCAGCACGACCTGAACGGAACCCCGGAGAACCGGGGAGCAGAGCCCCGCGGCGGCGGCATGCGGAGGGGGGGCCTGGGGTGCAGGGAGAGGCCCTGCGGACGCCGAGCCAGCACCGGGGTGAGTGTCCGCTCTGTGCTCCGGGCGGTGGGAGGGGGACAGGACGAGGGGCCGGGGCTGGGGGGGGAGGGGTGCAGAGGCAGAAGCGGCGAGGGGGTGCGGGCGGGCGGGCGGCGGGAGAGGTGGGGACGTGGGAGGCGAGCAGGTGGACGGGAGGCAGGCCTGGGCCCCGCGGCGGCTGCTGCTGCGGCTGCGGCTCCCTCACCCCAGGCGTCCGGCCCGGCCCCCAGCCTCCAGGCCGGGCTCAGAGGGTGTGGGGGGTCCGCGCCGGCCTCAGGAGTGGAACGGGCCCCAGGCTCAGACTGGGACAGGCAGGGCCTCCGTCCGCTGGGGGAGCGGGACCCCAGCACCTCCCGCCAGAGGGACGCACAGCCGCCCCCACCCCTCTTCCCGCCCGGCAGAAAAACGATTGTGTGGGCAGACACAGCCAAACCTCTCTCTGTCCCTCTGTCCTCCTGTCCCCCGGCTCTCTGTCCCTTTGTCTGTCTCTGTCCCCCCGTCTCTCTGTCCCTTTGTCTGTCCCTCTATCCCTCTGTCCCTCTATCCGTCTCTCTGCCCCTCTGACTCTGTCCCTCTCTCTCTGTCCGTCTGTCTGTCTCTATCCCTCTGTCCCTTTGTCTCTCTGTCCCTCTGTCTCTCTGTCCATCTCTCTATCCCTCAGTCCCTCTGTCTGTCTCTCTGACTCCCTGTCTGTTTCTGTCTCTCTGTTTCTGTCCCTCTGTCTGTCCCTCTGTCCCTCTGTCTGTCTCTATCCCTCTGTCTCTGTCCCTCTGTCTGTTTCCCTGTCCCTGTCCCTCTGTCCCTCTGTCTGTCTCTGTCCCTCTGCCTGTCTCTGTCCCTCTGTCTGTCCCTGTCCCTCTGTCTCCCTCGCTCTCGCACACCCGGCACAGACAAACCACAGCCGTCCCCATCCGCGCTGAGATGATGTAGGGAGCTGCGGAGAGAGCGGGCGTGAGCGCATGTGCGTGGGGCCTGTGTCCTGGGCCCAGGCCGCGTGCGAGGGCGTGCCGGCCGGCGGGGGGGGAGGGGGCGTGCTGGCCGCCGGGTGGGGGTGCGGCCGCCGGTGGGGGCTCTGGGGCGCGTGGGGGGCGGGGCCTGCGGCGAGGGTGCACCCGTGTGTCCCCCAGTGCGCTGAGGGGCCCGGGCCACAGCCCCTCCGGCCTCCCCCAGGGCCCCAGCCCGGACAGCCGCTTCCTCCGCGGCACCTGTGTCCTCAGCTGTAAACGGCCCCTCGCCGCCCCCCCCCCCACGGCCCCGGAGGCTGGGGGACGGGGGACGGGGGGGACGGGGGGGGGGCGTCTGCGAGGGAAGGAATTACTCAGAATTCCCGGAGCCCTCTCCGTGGTCACTGCTGAGTTACCGTTAGTTTGTCTCCCTTTCCTTCCCTCCGAGGAAATGGGGTGGGAAGGCCTGACCCCGCTCCGCCCCGCCCCCAGAACTCAGGCCCGGGGTCCGGGCCCAGCACAGGCCCCTGGGCACCGCCGTGGCCGCCAGCACCTGCCGCTCCCTCCGGGCAGCCTGGTCCCCTTCCCCGGCATCGCCTCCGCCTCCTCCCTGCCTCCCCCTCCCTCCCACTCCCCACCACCCTGCCTCCCCCTCCCTCCCACTCCCCACCACCCCTGCCTCCCCCTCCCTCCCACTCCCCACCACCCCTGCCTCCCCTCCCTCCCACTCCCCACCACCCCTGCCTCCCCCTCCCTCCCACTCCCCACCACCCCTGCCACCCCCACCCGCCCCTTCCCACCACCCCTGCCTCCCCCTCCCCACCACCCCTGCCACCCCCTCCCTCCCACTCCCCACCAGCCCCTGCCCCCCCACCCGCCCCTCCCCCACCAGCCCCTGCCCCCCGCCCCTCCCCCACCAGCCCCTTCCCCACCAGCCCCTGCCCCCCCGCCCCTCCCCACCACCCCTGCCACCCCCTCCCTCCCACTCCCCACCACCCCTGCCTCCCCCTCCCTCCCACTCCCCACCACCCCTGCCTCCCCCTCCCTCCCACTCCCCACCAGCCCCTGCCCCCCCACCCGCCCCTCCCCCACCAGCCCCTGCCCCCCCGCCCCTCCCCACCACCCCTGCCACCCCCTCCCTCCCACTCCCCACCACCCCTGCCTCCCCTCCCTCCCACTCCCCACCACCCCTGCCTCCCCCTCCCTCCCACTCCCCACCAGCCCCTGCCCCCCCACCCGCCCCTCCCCCACCAGCCCCTGCCCCCCGCCCCTCCCCCACCCAGCCCCTTCCCCACCAGCCCCTGCCCCCCCGCCCCTCCCCACCACCCCTGCCTCCCCCTCCCTCCCACTCCCCACCACCCCTGCCACCCCCTCCCTCCCACTCCCCACCACCCCTGCCTCCCCCTCCCTCCCACTCCCCACCACCCCTGCCACCCCCCACCCTTCCCCACCAGCCCCTGCCCCCCACCCGCCCCTTCCCCACCAGCCCTGCCCCCCCACCCTTCTCCACCAGCCCCTGACCCCCCCACCCTTCCCCACCACCCCTGCCTCCCCCTCCCACCACCCCTGCCACCCCCTCCCTCCCACTCCCCACCAGCCCCTGCCACCCCCCACCCTTCCCACCAGCCCCTGCCCCCCCACCCGCCCTTTCCCCACCAGCCCCTGCCCCCCCCACCCTTCTCCACCAGCCCCTGACCCCCCCACCCTTCCCCACCAGCCCCTGTCCCCCCACCCACCCTTCCCCACCTGCCCCTGCCTCGCCCATCATGGCTCCTTGTCTGGCGGCCCTCGGTCCTCCCGGTTCCCCTGTGAGTCTAACTTAGGTGCCTGCAGCTGCTGGGAGGCCCACGGGGCCGGGACCAGCCGAGGGGCGGAGAGCAGCGTGGAGCTGGGCCTGGCCCCGCGGGCAGGGGGGAGGCTGGGCCTCTGCAAACTCTCCATGAGGGAGGGGCGGGGAGGGACAGGACAGGACACTGGGACCTGCGCGCAGGGGCTCCAGCCAGCAGCCAGGGACCCGGGGTGGGGCTTGGGGTGCTGGGAGCCTGTTTGTGGGCTCTGCCCCTCTCTCTGCCACCTTGGTCTCATCTGTCTCTCTCTCCATCCCGCCTGCTTACCCACCTTCTTGAAT